>NW_007102525.1:333-54881 GCF_000164805.1 Carlito syrichta | reverse complement strand
CTCAGGCAATCCACTCACCTCAGCCTCCCAAAGGCGCGGGATTACAGGCTGAGCCACCGAGACCGGCTGAAGGTTGCTTTTTGAACTCATTGAGTTTCTGCTCTCCTCTTCTTGGAGATTCTTTCCAGCTTTAAAATTTTAACTCTTGACCGGGCTCAGTGGCTCAGCCTGTAATCCCGTGCTTTGGGAGGCTGAGGTAAGTGAATTGCCTGAACCCGTGGGTTCAAGACCTGCCTGGGCAACTTGGCAAGACTCATCTCTACAGTAAATCAAAAAATCAGCCGGGCATGGTAGTGCGTGCCTGTAATTCTGGCTACTCGGAAGGCTGAGGCGGAAGGATTGCTGGAGCACAGTGGGTTACTGCACTCCAGCCTGGGTGACAGAGTGAGACTCCAAAGTAAAGTAAAGTAGAGTAGAGTAGAGTAGAGTAGAGTAGAGTAGAGCAGAGTAGTGTAGAGTAGAGTAAAGTAAAAAGTGTAAAGGTAGTGTAAAGTAAAGTAACGTAAAGTCAAGTCGTGTAAAGTCGTGTAAAGTGTGTAAAGTGTGTAAAGTAAAGTAAAAAGTGTAAAGTGTAAAGTAAAGTGTAAAGTAAAAAGTAAAGTAAAATAATTTTTATTTTAACACATGAGTAAAAACTAGGAAAATCAGGTAATGATTTATCCATCCTTTGTCACATTCTCATGGTTGCCTCATACCAGGATTTAAATACAGTCCCTGGTTTAGGCTTTCCTGGCTTATCACTCGAGATTTGTAATACTCTGATTTCAGTGTTGTTTCCTGTTGAATTGTGTAAATGCTGGATATAGCTTAAGCAAAAGACACTATGAGAGAACACAGAGATGTTTTGGTCCGTCTGCTTTTGCTTGGAATGAGAACAGTTATGGGAAGCAGTAGAGACCTGACATAGTTGACAGGTGTAGCTTTGGCGTTGAAGAGACCTAAATTTAAATCTAAGGCTTGCTGTTTACTAACTTTATGAACTTGGGCAAGTCACTTAAATCTTTCTTATTCACATCTATAACAATGGGCTCAGCCTGTAATCCCAGCACTTTGGGAGACCAAGACGAGTGGATTGCCTGAGCCTGTGGGTTTGAGACCAGCCCAGGCAACTTGGCAAGACCTTGTCTCTACAATAAATCAAAAAATTAGCCGGGTGTGGTAGCACACACCAGTAGTTCTGGCTACTTGGAAGGCTGGGGCAGAACCTGGGTGACAGAGTGAGACTCCAACTCAAAAAAAATAAATAAATAAATAAAAAGGCCGATTCAGCCAGACCTCAGCTCTACAAAAACATTTTAAGACCGGATGCAGTGGGTCAAGCTTGTAATCCCAGCACTTTGGGAGGCTGAGGCGAGAGGATTGCCTCGACCCAGAGGTTCAAGACCAGCCTGGGCAACATGGCAAGACCTTGTCTCTACAATAAATCAAAAAATTAACCAGGTGTGGTAGTGTGCACCTGTAGTTCCAGTTACTTGGAAGACTGAGGCAGAAGGATCACCAGAGTCCAGCAGGTCAATGCTGGGTGACTGTGAGTATGCCACTGCACTCCAGCTTATGTGACAGAGTGAGACTCCAACTCAAAAAAAAATTTTTTTTAATTAGCCGGGTATGGGGGCACATGCCTGTAGTCCCAGCTACTTGGGAGGCTGAGGCAGAAGGATCATCTGAACCTAAGAGATCAAGGCTGTGATGAGCTGTGATCATGCTACTGCACTCCAGCCTAGGCAACAGAGTGAGGCTCTGGCTCAAAAAAAAAAAAAAAAATGGAAGCGGGCAACAATACCTATCTCACAGAATTGTGTGTAGAGGATCAAATAGGATTATCTATGTAAAACATAGGTCACTGAGGCCAACACTTGGTTCTCAGTAAATATCTATAAACTTCTTTCCCTTCTGCCTTATGAGTTAACTTGACCTCATCTAAATCCTTTTCAGAATGGACCCAGCCAGTAGAGAAAAGAAGGAAGAGGAGGAAGCAGCCCTGCTCTGTGAGAGAGCAGGCCCTTGATGCTGTCTTGATTTTTCTTGGAGGCAAGAGCTCATTTGGGATCTGTCTATTCTCTTATAGACCATTGGTCTAGCCAAGGCCTGGTGTCCTAAACTGCCTTGACAACATTGGCTTCCAATTCACCTGAAATACTTTTCACATTAGCCTTATTTCCTCTTTTGGGGACTGGTATGTCAGCTCAGGTGATGGGTAAGAAGGAGAACTATAATGACACTGATTAACATGGTATATTCTGATAATATACGGGAATGAAGCAGGCCATAGGAATATGAAAGGTACATAGATCATCTGGCAATATTCAATAGTCTCTTCTTTGGTTTGGTCCCATCCAGCTTCAAAATCCTATACAAAAGTTTCAAACTGATGGCCCAACAAGTGACTGGCACATTGTTTTTAAAGCTTCTGAAGCCGGGCTCGGTGGCTCAGCCTGTAATCCCACGCCTTTGGGAGGCTGAGGTGAGTGGATTGCCTGAGCCTGCGGGTTCAAGACCCGCCTGGGCAGCGAGACCTCATCTCTACAATAAATCAAAAAATCAGCCGGGCGTGGTAGCGCGTGCCTGTAATTCCGGCTACTTGGAAGGCTGAGGCAGAAGGATCGCCGGAGCCCAGCAGGTCGAGGCTGCGGTGGCCGGGAGCGGCCACTGCACTCTAGTCTGGGCAACAGAGTGAGACTCCAACTCAAAAAAAATAAAAAATAAAAAATAAAGCTTCTGAATTTGAATGCCTTCAGGAGGATTACATACTGTCTAATTTTCCACAGCCCCCAGCATTCACTGATGTATTTCAGTTGCCTGGTTCATTCATTGGCATTGCTTGCTTGGCCTCTAGAAGCAACTGATTTTGAAGACCCTGCCTTGTGGTCACTTTTTAGTCTTCTCTGTCTTCTCCAACACTCAGTCAGCCTTCAAGTCCTTCAGCTGGGCCTGAGACCATCCATTCCTTTCTCATCCTATTGCTGCTGTTCTGGTCCAGATCCTCATTGTCTCAGACCTCCCTGCCTAGACATTTTCTCCTCAAGTCCATCTTGCATGCTACTGCCAAATTTACACCACTAAATAAGTTACTACTGAAATGTGACCACTCCCCCATTGAATATAATTTTTTTTTTAATCCTTAGATTTGGAACTCTCCATAGTCTAACCCTACCTACTTTTTATCAGCCTTTCCACTGCTGTTCCTTTATATGCCACCTCTACCTTCGTCTACATTGTATAACCATTTGCCCTTGGCAGAGGCCAGAAAGGGAATGGAGGAAAAGGTCAGACTAGGGGGTCAGACAGTCCTGGGTCCAAGACCTGACTCTGTCACACTGAATATGTTCCTTTTAGTCCATTCTTTTAACCTTTTTGGACTTTCTGTTAAATGGAGATACCTACTTCTTAGGCTATTGATTTTCCTGAGGATTAAATGAAATGGATAAGTAAGATACCTAGCCCAGTATATCACAAAGTAGATATTCAAGAAATGTCCATTTTCTTTTTCCCTCAGACACATCTTAGCTAACCCTATTTCTGTTCTTTGACTTCCACTAGTCTCTATGGAAATTTCCATTCTTTTCTTCATTTATTTTAATCACACCCCTCTTTTTGGCAGAGTGGCATTGTACATCTTTTGGACATTTCTGATCATCCCTTGCTCTGAAAACATATGGTTCTCATACCTGGTTCCCTCCTTTGACTCTGAAGGACAGATGCCATGCTCATTAACACTTTTTATCTATTGGTTAAATCCCACCTATTTCCAAAATAGACTTGAGGTGGCTCATTAAAGTGATACATAAAATAGAATTAGTAAATAGAATTGTAAAAAATAAAAGAAATATAATGAAAAAGAAAACAGCAAATATACCAACCTCATGGGGCTGAGACTATAGCCTTCCTGGGAACTAGTGTTTACTTAACAAAATTTTGGGGAACAGGGCCCTTTTGAAATTTGGAGTTTATGGAGGGAAAAAAAAAAGCAAAAAGGGTCCCTTGGTGGTTGAGAACTGTGTACTATCTAATACTTCTTTACTTGATCTACTGATTAGTTCTATGATTTGGCAATGAAATTCTGAGTTACATTTTGTTTTATCTCTAGCCCCTCAAATCTAAGTGAACAAAATAGATTTTAAATGTGTATCTCGTTGGGCTAGGGTCTTTAGAAGTTAATTGTCTAGTGCTAAGACTTCCAGCCAAACCCAAGCATATCTCCTAGGCTACTGAGAGTCTAGCTTGTTCTAAATGTATCCATGGTATCACTTAATGTTACATATTTTCTCTTATGCCTACCATAAGATTCCTGGGTTGTAATTTGTAATAATTACTCATACAAGGCAAGAAGTAATTTTCTACAGCTATGTTTCTTAATTTATCCATTTATGAAAGAGAACGCAACCTGTTTTCATTATAAATTTGTCATAGTTTGCCCTGTATGTTATCTAGCCAGTGTCTCCAAACTTTTTTGATTGAACAACACTGTTGGTAAAATAAATTTTGAGGACTCCATATATGTTTGTTAATAAATTATAATCAGATATTGAATAGCTCCAAAAAGTTATTCTCACATACACCCTCCTCCTTGCAGCAGTTTAAGAGACAGAACATTATCATTACCTTTGAAAGTCTGCTTGTACTCACACATACTAATATTAATAACTCAAGGCACAATATGTACTTAGGTTAAGTAAAGGTCATTATTCACAATGGTAATACAAATCATATTTTAAATGGCCTTTTTGATAATTTCAGTTTGGGGGACTGACTTATCAAATCTGATTATTGTATCACTGTTTTTATTTTATAATGTGGATGATAAAGAGCTTGTACCATTATTAGGAGATTTTTGAGTTCTGACATCTTCTTGTTTACTTACACTTACATTGTTAATATTATCTTCAGTTCGTCATCTCTTTGCAGGGATGTTTTTAAGCCACTTAGTCATTTTGTCCAGAGAGGGAGGATCGTTTTGTTAACAACTCAATAACATAGTCCCTCTTTTACTCACCTAGGAATCTTTAACAAATCACAGTATACTGAAAGGAAATGAACCCTGGCCCATGGTCCCACCTTCTTCTTTGCAACACCTGTGGCAGTACTTTCATCCAATACTCATACCTGCCTGCTTTCCCGACCCCAATTCAATCCGCCCATGGCAGGTACCTCCCATCCTCCTCCTAAACATGTATGGTTACATGGTTATTATCAGCCAGTGTGATAATAGATTTTTCTTCTGCTCCCTGCAGCAGGATAGATGCTGTCATCAGTGAGAAATGCTCTTACTCACTGCCTCAAAGGAATGCCTATGTTGGCATTCTTATTTGGGCGTTTTCCCCTAGGCACCAGCTGGTAACAATGGGCGAGCCATAAGCCTCCTTGTCTTTCTTTTTCTCTTTACCAAGGTAGTCTTAGAGTTGAAAAGTTTAGTCAAAACCTATAAACCCACATTTATGAGGCAAATAAATATTTTCCAGGGTGCTGTTCCCTTTCAGAGGAAGCTGCTGATACACAGTTGGTCACTGATAAAGAGCTTAATGAAGTCTCCATCCACCTGGAGCTGGGCTGCAGGAAAAGCAGGGAGCTGCACGGTCACTCTTTACCCCGTCCCCTACACTCTATCCCTGCCAGGGAAAAAGAAGAGGAGGTCGGACCTAGGGCCAGGAGCCAGTCTATTAAGTGGCCATTGTTGCAACACTCAAGTATAAGCCAGACCTTCTTAACTTGTAGATATCCAGAGAAATGTGGAACCTTTGCCCACCTCGGTTCCATGGCCTATGGAAAATCCAGAGGGCCCCTCCAGATTTCTTTGAGTCCCTAGATACCGCCAGTCTTCTTGCCTCCTTGGATTCCATATCCATAATGCAGTTTTGGAGCTTTCTAGAAGTGAAACTCAGCTTCTTCTCTGAGCTACACACAGACAGACATACACACACACACACACACACACACACAGAGAGAGAGAGAGAGAGAGAGAGAGAGAGAGAGAGATCATCCACCCAAGCAAGTAGATTTGTCTAAAGATTGGGATTGAGAAGACGGGATTGCAGGGGAAATTATGTCACATACTACATAGCAAATGACTTTGAAAAAGTCACTTATTAGACATCCCAGATCTCTAAAGCTGTCTGGAGCCACAATGCTGTGAAGGATTGTCTTCTTAGCCCTCCTCACATGTATTAATTAAATTTCTTTTCACATTGTCTTTCCAGAACCAGAATGCCAAACTCCTTCTGCCTTTTTACTAAATGTCTTGGCACCTTGGGGCGTCTCACCAAGCAAGACATTTCCCCAAACATGTTTCTCTCCCATAAAAAAATTCTGATGGTTATGATTGGAAAGGTCTTCCTAAAGCCATTTGCTTTTCTTCTTCTTTTATTTAATAGATATTAGACATCTTACATCTGAGAGAATTTCAGAATATGCTGCCCTGCATCTAGAGATACCCCTTTTCTGTAAAAGACCAGATAATTATTTTAAGCTTTCCAGGTCATGTGGTCTCTGTCACATCTACTTACCTCAGCTGTTATAGCAGAAAAGCAGCCAAAGATAATTATGTATAATTGTGAACATGGCTGTGTTTCAATAAAACTTTATTTACAAAAACAGGTGCTGACTGTAGTTTTCCATCACATCAGCCTTGATAAAAACAAATAGAGAAGGCTCCAGGCTAAAATTGAATCTCCTTAGCTTAGCATATGAGGCCTCATTTGTCCTGATTATTCCAAAAATACTCCTGAGAGAGCCAGCCATATCAAATTCCTTGCTTGACACCCCCACTCCTACCAGTCCCCACTTACCTGGCTCAGGCCTAGATGCCCCTCTTTTGAACTTTCTTTGTACCTTAATAGAGTACCTTCTAGAGTGTGCACATCATTCTGCATCTGTTTATTTACTAGGCTGTGTTCCTCAAGACTGTAAATATTGTCTTATCTTTTCATGTGCAGTGCCTGGACAAATACCTAATACATTGTTGACTGTCAATTTGTTTGTTAAAATAAATCCTGCTTTCTATTTTTTACATTTGACCAGATTTCTGTTTTAGGAAGCACTCCTGTGGATATACAGGAGGCAGGCAGGTGCTCTTCTTTGAATGAGTGGTCCATCAGCAGCAGTAAGAAGTTAAGAGAAATCCTGGACAATAAACACAAATAGGTCATCAATCAATTCTGTGCCTTTCAGTAGGCTTTTCACAGTCATCCTTCAGTCTGCCCTGAGCTGCTGAGAAGAGCTATTATGATTCCATATCTGAACCAGTAAAACAGATTTAGTGGCATGCCTGGGGTTACACTGTCAGTCAGGGGACCCCCAGGCTGGGGCTCTTTTTGCTGTGCTCTACTGCCTCCTGAAAAAGGCAGATGTGGATCAGTGATTCTGAAAAATGCATTATAATGATGTGATTAGTTTCATCCTGTCAAAGGCAGGGAGTGGACAAGTGAAACTTCTCCTGGCTTAGTACTCTGTATGTTACTGTTCTCTTGAGTAAGTAGACTGCACTTTATATAGTTTCCATGTTATAAAGAGGTAGCATATTTCAAGTTTTGGTGGATTATATGCTAAGTGTCCCAAAGAAGCATGTTATTTGAAATCATTTTGTAGTCTATCCTGTTTTACACGAAGAATTCTTCTAGAATGTATATAAAATACAAATTCAGGTTTTCCTACATCAAGTTTACTGCAAGGTTTTCCTACTTATACACTAGCTTTGGGAGCACAGTTCTCTGAAGGACTCAGTGTGCTTGTTCAAGATAAAATATATAAAGAAAGTCACCCTTGGGGAAAGGACTGTTGTCAGTGTGTCTTGCATCTGTGTCTGATTGTGTGCCTACCTTAATTCCTATAATCCTTTACTCTCCATGGAATCTTTGTAGGTTTTCTCAGAAGAGGAGGCTTTCCCTGGCATGAGATAGGCCTCATACTGCCTACTAGACCCAGCCTAGATGTCACCAAACAGCTCCTGTGTTCCTACTCACTAGTCATAGGTATCTTCCCTTGGAATCTTGAAATCAAATATCCAGGATTGAGTTCCTACTCGCCAGTCATAGATATCATCTTCCCATTTGATGCTTCCTTCTTCCTCACACAGCTTTCCATTTAGAGTTAGTCAGGGGTACCCTGAGTTTGATCCATTTGGAAGTTTTGATGTGAGAAACATAAACTTCTCCTACTATCTAGCCTACATTGTTGCTACAGAATATTAGTTCATCTATTTTAATTCCATTTAACATGCCTTTGCTGGCTACCTACTGAAAATCTAGCCGTTGATAATCTGTGCTGTTGAGAAGTTGAAGGAAATAAACATAATCCCCATCCTTGGGGAGCTCCCAGTCTATATAGGAGATGAGGCTTATATTGTAAGAATTAGCAGTGAAGGCAAGATACAGCCAACAATTCTCTCTTCATTTCCACTTGGGTGATCCTTTTTGCCTAAGAGAATACAAGGGCACCCTCAGGATAGTTTGCTTGAATATTAGCCTATAATTTTTACTTGAAGATTTCCTTCTACTCCTTTAGCCATGAGCAACTTGTTCATCTAAATTATTTCTATATTTCTTGCTGGAGATGTCCATATTGTTATGCACTAACAAGGATCAACAGAGTCCTACTTTATCCTAATAATATCTCATTCCTAAAGTCCTTCCCAGAACAACTTTGCATTTGTTCTGCTATTATAATGCTATCTATTCTCTGTCTAGTTACCTTACTATATGGCCTTGGACTAGTTTTCATGTTGACTTGTTTGGATTTTGGTAGTCTTTCTCGGCTACTATTGCAAAAAAGAAAGTCTGTCCAGAAGTTTGACCTAAACTCAAGTAAGTACCTAACTCAGAGACAGAAGCAATGAGTATTTTTTAAGACAAACAACAATGGTATCTTGGGGAGTGTAAACCAACAAACCATCTCCACCACTTGTCTACATCACGATTTTCAGCAAATTGCCTATCCTTTCTGGGCCTTGGTCCTTCCTACTCCCCACCTTCCCCATGAAACCAGAATTATATTTTCAATACTATTAATCCACAGGAATTTTCTGAAGTAATAAAGAAATATAGCAGAAGCAGCTTTAGAACTTTGCCAAAGCCCAAGTTAAAAGTCACATAGATTAAAAATTATACAGGAGGCCAAAGAAAGTATAACCTGATACAAACTGTTCCCCCTTGCCATATCATTTCCCACTTGTAAATATTTTTTATAATAACAAGTAATCATATAACCTATATAACATAGGATATTATATCAACTAATACACTAGTTTAGTTCCTCTGTTCTGATAAATACCATAAACCAAGAACTCTGTGTTTGAGATCAAATCATGATTAATGATGGGTTGAGTTTACTTTTGACTGACTTAGCCATAGCATATTCTACTCTGTAAATATCTAACACTCTTCTATTTTACTAGTTTAACAGTGAAATGCTCCAAAATGTAATGGCTGATCTTTCCCTTGAAAATGACTTCTCTTATCTAGTTTATAAAAATAGTACTTGTATGAATAAATCGAGAATATGATCATTAATGAGGAATGAGCTTCTAGGGAGTGAGTTCCTAGGATACAACATTACATGAAAAAACAAAGTATAAAAGAGTAGCTATACTGTACTGCCCTTCAAGTGAGAAAGTGGAAGATATAAGAGAATATATATGTATCTGCTCATTTGTGTAAAAGAAACAAAAGAAGGTGCCCCATCCCCCACCAGCACCAGGCTCACACAGGAACTGAATCCCTGCCCAGTGAACAATAGTGAGTGAGTGTACCTAAGATGTTTTGAGTCTGTTCACACTCCCCAGCCAAGCTGGGCATGAGTTGTCAGTTCCACTTGGGAGGAGTCAGAACACAGCGGCAGGCAACCGGACCCTAAGAGGAATAGGGAAAAAAATCTCACTAGGTCAAAAGCCATGAGCTTCTGCCAGGGCAGCCGACTTTTAGGCAGGGAAAGCCCGACTCCAGAGTGAACCTTACTAGCACCCAGCCCATCTTCCCAGACAGATCGGAAAGAATCACCTTCAAGCCCTGCATGCCTACAGAGAGAATCTCTTTGAGCCCTCCTCCATGACAAGGAGATTACTCTTTTTCAAGAGCAGACTGTGGACTTGAACAGGGAGGAAGAGACACAAAAGACACGCAAAGGCTTTCTTGGAGGGAAGGCTTCTGGGCTACAAACTGCAGACAGCAGGCAGGGGAATCCATCCCCCCATTCACTGTCTGTAGAGGCTCTACAGTTGAGAAACCTGCCACAGGGTGGAGCAAGGAGCAGAAGTGAATGTCCCTCCCTCTCTCACTAAATGATCTATACTGAACCACAGAAAAGGCTCTAGAACAGAGGGTTAGTGACTAGCTTAAGAGCAACAAAACCAAAAGGCCATTATAGAGTAAGAAGAGAGGCCTGTCACAAATGAGGAAAAATCAATGAAAACATAGAGGTAAACTTCAGAGTACTAGAGAGACAGGGCCCAGAAAAACAGCAGTCAGAGCACAAACACTGGAAACTCCTCTGAACAATCTGCTCCAGGTGACAGTCACAGAAATCAGAGATTGGATGGCTAACATGAACAGAGAAAACCAAGAGAAGAGTCGGCCAATTTCAGAAAAGCCTATTCTGAAAAAATGAAGATGAAGAATTCCATCCTGGAAATCAAAAACAAAGTAACAAGCAGAGGGAGCAGGATCAACCAAGCAGAGGAAAGAATCTCAGAACTTGGAAGCCAAAATATGTAATTAACTCAATCTGTCAAAACATAGATAAAAAGCTCAGAAAGAAGGAGCTAAGCCTCTAAGAGATGCGGGACCTATATTAAGAAGCCAAATCTATGCCTGATTGATATCCTTGAAGCAGAAAGGGAAACCGAGAACACTATGTAACAAATATTCCATGACATCATCCAATAAAACATCCCACATCTCACTAGAGAGGCGAACATTCAAGCACAAGAGATTCAGAGAACCCCCACAAGGTATGACGTGAGAAGACCAACTCCAAGACACATAGTAATCTACCTCTACAAAGTAATCATGAAGAAAAAAAACCCTAAAGGCAGCAAGAGGGAAAGGTCAGACTGCCTACTGAGGAAGACCCATCAGAATCGCTCCAGACTTATCTGTAGAAAAACTACAAGCCAGAGGGGATTGGAGTCCAATCTTTAGCATTCTTAAAGATAAGCAATTTCAGCCAAGAATTTTCTACCTCACCAAGCTAAGTTTCATCAGTGATAGAGAATTAAAATCCTTTCTAGACATCCAGTCCCTAAGACAATATGCCACCTCCAGTCCAGCCCTTCAGGAGGTGCTTAAGAAGTTGTTGAACATAGGGGGGAAAAAAGAACAGATATGCAGAGAGTCAGCAGAGCATACAAAGCACTCACAAAAATGAAAATACATACATATATAAATACAAAAAGAAAAAGAAAACAAAGCAACCCCCTAAGAGCCCTATGACAGGGATAAACTCATATCTCAAAAATTAACTTGAGCATGAATGGACTAAATACACCACTGAAGAGACACAGAGTGGCAAACTGGATAAAGAAGCATGATCCAACAGTCTGTTGCCTCCAGGAAACTCATCTCACTGCAAAGGACATTGACAGGCTCAAAGTTGGAGGCTGGAAAACAGTCTTTCAGACAAATGGAAAACAGAAGAAAGAAAGCAGGAGTAGCTATTCTGATATCAGACAAAACAGATTTCCAACCATCAAAAGTTAAAAAGGACACAGAAGGATACTACATAATGATAAAAAGCTCAATTTATCAGAAAGAAATATTCATCTTAAACATATATGCACCCAACACAGGAGCACTAGGTTTTATAAAACAACTACTAAGTAAGCTAAGAGAGAACATTGACTTTCACTCAGTCACAGTGTAAGACCTAAATACTGCACTGACAACTTTCGATATATCATTGAGGCAAAAAGCCAACAAGAAGATCTAGAACCTTAACTCGATACTCAATCAAATGAATTTAATAGATATCTACAGAACACTGTACCCAGCATTTACAATGTATACACTCTACTCATCAGCACATGAAACATACGCCAAGATCAATCACCTTCTCAGATATAAATCAAGCATGAACAAATTTCAAAAGATGGAAATAATACTATGCATCTTCTCAGATCACAGTGGAATAAAAGTATCACCACCAACAAGATCCCCTCAAAACACACAAAGACATGATACTAAACAGCATGCCACTGAACGACTTGTGGGTCAACACAGAAATCAAGACAGGAATAAAAAGATTCCTTGATACAAATGAAAATGAAGACACATGTTAACAGAATTTCTGGGATGCCATGAAAATGGTGTTAAGAGGAAAATTCATAGCATTGCATCAATAAAACAGAAAGATCACAAGTAAACAGCCTAATATCCCCTAACAGAGCTGGAAAGGCAAGATCATCTAAATCCTACCTTCAGCATAAGAATCCAGATCACCAAAATTAAATCACAATTGCAGGATATACAAGATAAAAATATCATACAAAGGATCAGCAAGACAAAAATCTGATTCTTTGAAAGGATAAATAAGACTGACAAGACCCCTGGCCAGATCAACTTAAAAATAGAGAATGTCCAAATAAACACAATTAGAAACACAAAAGCAAAGTCACAGCTGACCCTGAAGAAATTCAAAAGATGATCAGGGATTACTATGAACACCTGTATGCAAATAAACTAGACAACCTAAAGAAAATGGCGGTCTTTCTGACAACACACAACCTCCCAAGGTTGAAACAAGAAGAAATTAAAACTCTAAACAGACCAATAACAATCCAGAAAGTTGACTGAGTCATAAGAAATCCCCTCGCCAAAAAAAGCCCAGGACCAGATAGCTTCCCAGCTGAAGTCTACAAAACATACCAGGAGGCGCTGATACCAATCTTATTGAAAGTATTCCAGGCAATCAAGAACAATGGAATTATCCCTACCTCATTTTATGAAGCTAATATTATACTGATACCCAAACCTGACAAACATCCAACAAGGAAAGAGAACTACAGGTCAGTCTCCTTGATGAACATAGACACAAAAATTCTCAGCAAGATTCTAGCAGACCAGACCCAACAACACAGGTCAAGGATCATCCACCATCACCAGGTGGACTTCATTCCCAGGATGCGGGGCTAGTTTGACATTTGTAAGACCACAAACATAGTTCTGCACGTTAACAGATGTAAAACCAGGAGCTACATGATTATATCATTAGATGCAGAAATAGCATTTGACAAAATCTAGCATCCCTTCTTGATAAAAACCCTTGAGTACCTAGGCCCAAAACAGTAAGAGCCATCTATGATAAACCCACAGCCAACATTTTGCTCAATGGGCAGAAACTGGAAGCATTCTCCCTAAAAATGGGAAGAAGACAAGGATGCCCACTCTCACCCCTCCTGTTCAACATAGTCCTGGAAGTTCTAGCCAGAACAATCAGGCAAGAGAAGGAAATCAGGGGTATCCAAATAGGAAAAGAGGAAGTTAAGCTATCCCTCTTTGTGGACAATATGATTTTCTACCTTGAAAACAGAATCTGTTCAAAACCTCCTTGTACTCATAAATGACTTTGGTTACAAAATCAACACGCAAAAGACAGATGCATTTCTACACACCAGCAGCAAGCAGGCAGAGAACCAAATTAAAAGCATTATTCCATTCATAGTAGCCACAAAAAGAAAGAAATACCTTGGCATCCGTCTAACCAGAGAAGTGAAAGACCTTTACAATGAGACCTACAAAATGCTGCTCAAAGAAATCAAGGATGACACAAACAAATGGAAAAACATTCCATGCTCATGAATTGGAAGAACCAATATTGTCAAGATATCCATCCTACTCAAAGCAATTTACAGATTCAGTTTAATCCCCATCAAATTATCAACATCATTTTTTTCAGACCTGGAAATTACAATACAGAAATTTATATGGAAACAGAAAAGAACACAAATAGCCAAAATAATCCTCAGCAAAAGGAACAAAGTGGGAGATATCACACTTCCAAGCTTTAAACTTTATTACAAGGCTTGAAATTGAAATTCTTAACAGACCAATAACAATTCAGGAAATCGACTCAGTTGTAAGAAATCCCCCTGCCAAAACAGCCCAGGACCAGATGGCTTTCCAGCTGAATTCTATAAAACATACAAGGAGAAACTGATATCAATCTTAGTGAAAATATTCCAGACAATTGAGAACAATGCACTTCTCCCTAACTCATTTTATGACACTAACATCATCCTGATACCCAAACTTGGCAAAGATCCAACAAGGTAAGAGAACTACAAATCGGCCTAGTATTGGTATAAGAATAGCTACATAGACCAATGGAACAGGACAGAGATTACAGAAGCAAAAACATGGTCTCTCAACCAACTCATCTTCGACAAAGCCACCAATAATAATCACGGAGGAAAGGAGACCATACTTAGCAAATGGTGCTGGGAAAACTGGCTGACCACATGTAGAGGAATGAAACTGGACCCCTACCTATCACCATATACAAAAATAAACTCAAAATGGATCAAAGACCTAAACATAAAACTTCAAACTATAAGAATCCTAGAAGAAAACATAGAGAACACCCTTATGCACATTGGAGTAGGCAATAAATTCTTGACCAAGTCCCCAAAAGCAAATGCCATAAAAGCTAAGATAGACAAGTGAGGCCTCATCAAACTGAAAAGCTTTTGCACAGCAAAAGAAATCATCAAGAAAGTAAAGTGACAACCCACAGAATGGGGAAAAAATGTTGCAAATTATGCATCTGACAAAGGCCTAATATCCAGAATCTACAAGTAACTCAAAGTGAAAAGAAAAAAAACAAGCAACCTCATTAAAAAGTGGGCAAAAGACATGAACAGACACTTTTCAATAGATGACATACAAGCAGCAAACACATGTAAACATGCTCGGCCTCACTAAACATCAGATAAATGCAAATCAAAACTACAATGAGATACTGCCTAATTCCAGTAAGGATTGTTATCATTAATAAGTTAAAAAACTATAGGTACTGGTGTGGGTGCAGAGAAAAGGGAATGCTTCTACACTGTTGGTGGGAGTGCAAGCTAGTTCAACCTCTGTGAAAAATAGTGTGACTATTCCTAAAAGAACTAAAAATTGGCCCTCCATACAATCCAGCAATCCCTTTCCTGGGAATGTACTTAGAGGAGCACAAATTGTTCCATATAAAAAGACACCTGCACACACATGTGTGTTTCTGCACTATTCACAATAGTAAAAACATGGAACCAACCCTACTGCCCAGCAAAAGTGGACTGAATAAAGAAATACACGATGAAGTATTTCGCAGCCATAGGAAGAACAAAATCATGGACTTTGCAGTGAATTGAAGGAGTTTGGAGACCATCAAACTAAGTAAACTATCACATAAACAAAGAACTGTATACCTCATGTTCTCACTCATAAGTGGGCCTTGAACATGTCACATTAGCACAAGGGGTGATTGCCAGTCACTAGGCATTACTAGAGGAGGGAGGAAGGAGGGTGAGGACACATGACAACGCAAAACATACTTTGTTCATTACTGGGGGAGTAAGGGCCAGTTAGAAGCCCAAACTTCACCTGCATTCAGCCTACTTATATAATAAATCCTCACTTGTATCCCACATTGCTATATAATAAAATTAATTTTTAAAAACAGAGTTAAGCTGTGTTTATGGTGGTTTATCAATTAGCTTTTGCTGCATGAAGAACCATTTCAAAAAAATAAAATAAAAATAAGAACAAACCAGATACTAGATTTACCTATAGGAGTTTGCCTATAGGAATGGATGGGAAAGATGTAGAAGGAAGTGGGGAGAATGGGAACAGATTGGTTGGAATGAGGAGGAAGTGATACTTCTGTCCCGACTAAAAGAATTATAATATTGTTTTTTATTCAGAATTACAATATTGTTTCACGTAAACCCAAAAGTAATAATTAAAATCAACCAGAATGTGAGGGAATCCAAAATGAACACAAGCAGTGAAAATGGACCTAACTGAATTACAAAAGAATGATGTAACCACACAGAAAGGGGTGAGGAAGAAACTAATCTAAATAACTTTAGAAACCAGTACTTTGTCTAAGACTGTAAGGCTAATGACAAATGGAAATGCGTACATATACTGTACTCAAGCTAGTAATTTTGTTTCTTACAAGAGCATGGGTTTGCAATTCTGAAACCACTTTGTAATAGGACTAAACAAATAAGTCAAATGCGTTGTAGATAATGGCAGATTCTTCAGTGTCAGAGGAAAAAGTGATAAATAAGGAAAGAGAAGCTAGAATGAATACTGCAGTGCTGTACTGGAATTGAAGACAATGATATGAACTCATGATTTGAATATATATACACAAATAGATACAGAAATATAGATGTATGTGTGAGTTAGTATACACAGCATATTTTTCTTCGTTCTGCCCACTGAGAGGGCCTGGCTGCAATAATACCCTCATAGAAAGGAGCATGCTAAGTGCTCAGGTCTTGGTTTCTAAATCTCATTCTCCAACAAAAGAAACCAGGATTCTTTGGAGAAGTGATTGATTCCAGAACTGGGTCAAGGAAAGGTCCAAGATGAGTTTAGAATATCTCATAGTGCCAGAAATAAAGAAGTATTCAAAAAAAAAAAGCATAACATTAGGTGGAAAATACACAGGAGAGCCAGTGTTAGGGAGTTTCTTGCCAAATCTGAGCACCAAAACAACAGGCAGAGTATGACCATAAGCCACTGAAAAAGGTTAACTCCTGAGTCCATTCCAATAATAAATAGATAAATAAATTAACAGAGGAGAAAAGAGAGCACTTGCTTACAGTGGAATGAGTGACAACTGATAAATGCAGAAGGAAGGATGATGTTGGAATGTCACCAGTTTGCAACCATCATAGTAAAGACTGGATTGGGCAAGAATCCTCACTGGCGTCTATAAAGGGTAAATTTAATCACAAGAATATTTGCATGGTCTTAAAATGTCTCCTCAATTGCTTACTAGTTGTAAGGGAAAACATAAAACTAGACAGTGGAAAAATCAGACAACATCTTACCCAAGTGATCAAAATTAATATCACCAGTGATGGACAAATGAACATTGTATGCCTCCAGAGGTGATACGCTGAGGTAAAAGACACGATATCATTCATATAGTATTCTGGTCAGGAATGCATGTCTCAAATCTTTTAAGAAAGCATTAGACAAAACCAAACTGAAGGGGAAAATGGAGACAGAAGAGCTGTGGTCTTCAAAAATGTTAATATCATGTAAGAAAAAGAAAGGCTGTAGAAATACTCCATATTAAAGGAGGCTAAAAAGACATGACAACTAAATATAATACCTGATCCTAAACTATATCATGTAGTGGAACAACAACAAAAGGCTATAAAGGCCATTACTGGGTCAATTTACAAAATTAGAATATGGATAGTATCAATATTAAATTAACTAAAGTTGAAAATTATACTATGATTATGTGCAAAAATATCCCTAATTGTTAGGAACACTGAAGTATTTGGGAAGAAAGTGCCATGATATATGCTGTTTACTCTCAAGAGACTCAGAAAAGATATATCGTGTGTGTGCATGTGTGTGTGTGTAAAGAAAGAATGCAAATGATGGAGCATATGGGATAAAATGTTGACAATGGATAAATCTGGGTGGAAGGTAAATGGTGTTCTTTATACATGCTTATTCTTTCAATTTTCTGATAAATTTCAAATTATTTCCAAATGAAAGTTAAGAAAAAACACGAGTCAGTGTGATCATTAGTGACAGACGAGTGTTCTACTTCTTGTGGGAGAATTTACTGAGATCTAACAAAGTTTTTATATGTAGAGAACCAGGCTGGGAGGGTCTGATTCACCTTTGAAAGTCAGTCTGGTAATTAAAGTACTATATGGATAAGTAGGCCTGCTGGTTTTCTTGGCCTCTTATTCTAACACTATTCTGTGGAATCCAGTAGAAGTGTGCCTCTACGCAGCTAACTTTTTTAAGTACCCTCAGACTCCACTCTGTGGTCATCTGTCTCAGTAGAAACCATAAGTCCTAGGTTTGGGCCACCCTAAAAGACTGAGGAAAGCAACACAGACCCAGAATGTGATCTATAGACTCATCATAATTAAACTTAAAAGAGTTATGTAACTTCCATGCCCAGAGTGGAATAAATTAGGTAGCTTGTCATTCCAGTGCTGTCAGGCTCAACACTGGTACTGAGAGACTTTGACAGGAAGATAAAAATGGAAATCTTTAGTGCTAACCATGAACTTTCCTCCACTGTCCATTAGCGATTTCCCAAGTGTCATTAAACAGAAAGACATGGTATTAGCAATAAACCAGAAAAATAGCAATACATTAATTCCTTCACAGAAGTTAGGAATTCATTAAAAGAGAAGGCAGTTTTATTACATGCATGTGTATATCCACATGTGAAAAATCAAACCTAAAATAACTTTAAAAAATCAAACTTTTCCCATTATACTTTCCTGGTATTCATTTACTTTTCTTTTATTAGCTCCCCAATAGGTAAACAGTAAAAGGCTCCCCAAGGTTTTTTTTTTAATTTGTGAAAAAAAATTTTTATAATTGAGAAAGGGCTATCCTTTCTCATAGTTTTCCCCCTGGATTTGATGGAAAGATATAATCAAATTTGTAAAGCACTGTACTGGAAGACCTTTAGAACAAGGGGCACTCAGCATGTCTTTGTGGTCCCTAAGAGCAAACAAAGAGCTATCTTGAGTAGTCTTTGGACACTACAGGACAGAAAGACCAAGGTTAGTGTAGAAAGTCAAGGAAAATTCACTTCTAGAGGAGAGTTCCTGGGTCAGCAGAAGGAAGTGGTAGAAGCCTTTTTACTTGCCAAAGAAAATAGGCATTACCCAAAAGAGGTCTGAGAGGGCCCTTTGGGACCATGCCATTCCAGACCAACCAGCCTCTCTCTCCCTCTCTCTCTCTCCTGCATTCTTCTCTCATGTTTAACACCCCCCTTGCTTGGCTGAGGGTGTAGGGGCTTTTCTCAGTTTTAGTTTTGGGACTTCAGCCAATTATCATCCTGACTGAGGAAATTCTTACAACTTATTCTGAGAGAATGGATGGAAATGGAGACTTAGCCAAGCAGGGCGAGGCTCATGCTACCTGTTTTCCCAGCTACACAGTGAAGACGGACATGGAGAAGGATATGGCTAGAGTCCAGTATCTGGCATTAGATGTGACTGGTGCACTCAGTCTTTCCACCTTTGTTCTGCACAGAGGGACAGCCACCAACTTGTCTCCATCAGCAGTTAGTTATCTCTTGGAAAGGGAGAAATAGGGAATGTCATATCAAAAATTCTTATGTGAGGGCCCTCCTTCTGTGCAGTAATATAAGTCTAGGACTATGCTCCCTCTAGATGCTTACAGAGGGGAACTAACCACCCCACCACTACCTTTGAAATACAGTGATTTTATTTGTTTTGCTCAACTGTAATTTTTCTTTTGGTTGGAGTCTCACTCTGTCACCCAGGCTGGAGTGCAGTGGCATGCTCACGGTCACCCCATCGTCAACCTGCTGGGCTCAGGCGATCCTTCCTCATCAGCCTTCCAAGTAGCTGAAAATACAGGCACACGTTATCATGCTCAGCAGGTTTTTTGATTTATTGTAGAGATGAGGTCTTACCAAGGTGCCCAGGCTGTTCTCAAACCCATGGGCTCAGGCAGTCCTTTCACCTCGCCCTTCCCAAAGTGCTGGGATTATGGGCTTGAGCCATCTTGCCCAGTCTCAGGTATAATTTTTGAATATTTTTTAGAGTGATGCCTGAGGCCAAAACTGGCTGGGAAGAAAAGACTTTGAGAAAAGTGTTTTTGTTTGTTTCTCTAAGTAAATTCTCCCCCAGTGTCAGAACTTGGCTTACCCACAGAAGGATCTCATTGTCTTCTCACACATCCAGTTCTTGGCACTTTTCTCTAACACTCATACCCTCAATTCCAGACCTTGTGTCCCAGTCATGGTCTAAGCCTGTTTTTCAGTCCTGATCTACCATGGCCCTAGTTTCTATCTGTTTAGCCTGTGTCTACATAGATATTACACGTATTGCCTCTTATAAATGCTGCATGATCCATTTATGCCTTGGGTCAGTGTTTCTTTGCACCTCATTTACAGTTAGGTATGCATGTGTATATGTCTGTATTACCCAAGTCACTTGGGCTAAGTCAGTGCAGCAAGTCATAAAGCTAGTACTTGAACCTAGACCTTTTAACTTCAAGGTTCAAACAATTGTATATATGGCACTGGACGACATCTACCTTTATTTGTTCATTGTTGAATACTAAGCTTCTAGAATGGAGTTGGCATGTGGAAGGCATTTGATAAGCATTTATTTAAAGAATAAGTAATTATTTTGATAATTATGTGTTGATTCAGTCCACTGTTAGATTCTTTACAGGGCTGCCTCTGGGAGCTCACTGCTGGCATGTAGTCTTAGCGACGTTACTGTGCTGCTAATGGTAGAGATGACCCTGCCTTATAATGTTTAATCATCTATTTTCTTGTTACGTTGCTATCTGTAGGCATTCTTTCTCTTATTACATTTTAATTTTATTTGTCAAATCTGTTAGCTGATAGTGAAGGATGATAAGTCTCCTGGAATCCTGGTTTATCTTATCTGTCTGATTAATCCCTGGGGTGGGGTTTGAATATTTTACAGCTTTTGGATCTTTTCATTCAGTGGGATTGGTCAACCTACCTTGCTGACTATGGACAGCCCAACTGCAAATACCTGCGGGTAAACCCAGTGACAGCTCTGACCTTGCTTGAGAAGTGAGTACCTGGTCCAGTGGTCTGTGTTGGGAGGTGGGAAGATGGGGGTGGGGAGTTGATATAGAAGATAATTTTGCCACTGCCAATACTGTGAAAGATAGCCTTGTTTTTGAAGTTGCCATAGGTGCTATCGGCGGTCTCAATCATTGGGCTTGGCAGGCCAGTCTTCCTCTTGTAGACTCTTAATTCCTGAGTCTCTAACAAGCTAGGCCAAGTACTGATCTCAGTTGGACTCTGGCATTACCTTGTAGCTTAACTAGTGATGACAAAAGAAAGGAATATGACTTAGTTTGAGGTCAGGCCAACTGGGTGAACAGAGTGAGACTGACTCCAGTCATCTGGGGTATAATAATGGGTACCCCCACAGAACAGATGGCTTCTCTGGTTCCTAGCAGAGAAGCCCCAGGAATTATTGAAGCTTTCACCTGCTTCCAACTCCCACTCCCTGCCAGATTGAGCTCTTTTGCGCTGACCATACCAGCAAAGCTATATTGGAGAAAGTGTCTAATTCCTGGCAGCAAAGACTTCCCTGCTACAGAGCTGTAATCTCTCTGAAGCAGAGGTGCTACCACTAAAATTGGGTTATCCAGCTCCAGAACATCTCAGAGCTAACCAGTGTGTCACTCAGAAGCTGGGAATTGCTATGCATTGTAGTCTGGCGCTGGCTTTTGCTTGCCTGGCAAGAGCTGGCAGGCCAGAGACCAAGACCCATGTTAAAGGACAGCTTTCTCTTGCTGTTGGAAAAACTAGTTAACCCCAACTGCTTAGAAGAGTGCCCTGCATCTAGGCAGTGGAAAGTCTCCATATATGGCCATTTGACCATGTCTCAAGTCTTGGGAAAGCCCAATGCAACCTTGAGCAAAAGGAGAGGCCCTTGTATATCCTTCTTTCTGTGTGACATGATAAGGGAGAGAAGAGGAAGAGATGGAAGGCAGGCAAGAGCAAGATGCAGGAGTTTGGAGGCCAAACTCAGGCAAGAGCAAGATGCAGGATGTTTGGAGCCAAGAGACTAAAAACTCAGAGTGCAGTTTTCTCCTGACTGTGTCAGGAATTGGTGTTGCCATTTTAACTTTGTCTCCCATGGTTCTCTCTTCCACTGACCTTCCTCCCTAGGATATCTAGAGAGTAAGTATAATATTCACTTGGGCCTTTTCCGTCACTTTGAGGCAAGTCCTTCTGGTTTCCTCATTGACACTAATGACTACACTAAAATCCCTAGCCTGTGAGTTGTCCCCACCCCTGACATACTAATCTACTAAACCAGCCTGGTGCCAACTGGCTGGCTGCCCTCTCTTTCCTTAGCCCTTAGAGTGACCCTTGGCTTAACAATTCCTTTGGGGCTGGGAGTGGTGGCCTGGATTTTCCCCCATCAGTTCCAGGTGAAGGGTTGTTGCCACTCAGTTTCCTGGCACATTCAGTACTCCTGCTAGTGCAAGGCCTGAAATTCAGCCCTGACCAAAGAGAGCTCCTCAGAAGTCTCCCCTGCTTCTTGGTGGTAAGGCCCATGGCCTTAAGATCTGGAACCCACATCTCCCATGGAAGGTTCCTGCTTAGAGTCAAAGCCTAATCATAGAGTTCTCAGGATTAGGTGAAAGAGGGGCATATTTTGACCTTTGATTTAGTACTTAAATGGTCATATCGATTATGTGTCCAAATGGGCTCTGGGATTCCCTCCAGTCAGTTACTTCGCTCAGCAGTCCTCTCTGCTCCTCTGTTTCTGAGGTTTTCTAGATCCAGGAAGTACTGGTTCATCTACTTCCTGTGGATCAATAATAGGCTAAAATAATCAGCCTCTTGCTACCATTCTGGAAGCCTAGCCAGTAACAAATCTATGTCCTTATCCCAAAGGGGTATGAAAGCTTCCTTCTAAACACAGTAGGGCAAAGGCCGCATAGATCTCTCAAGTCTATGTCTCCCAGCCTCATAGGAATCAATCCCTTTACCTGACCCATTCCTGCTTTTCCACAGCCAACTGAACCATCAGAGCTTGACAGTCTCTCCTTTCAACCTGGTCCTTCTTAGCAGAGTGAGACATAGAAAAACCCAAAGACCTTCTCAAGACATTCAGAATAAAGAGGGCCCTATGTCACTGAGAGGTGTCCATAGCTAAAGCAGAGCAGGATCCTGAGCTTACAAAGTATGATAAGAAATGGGAGGGCTCTCTTTTAGTTTTGGAGCATTCCTGAATAAAAACCAGCAAGTATACCATCAGGGCACTTGAGGTTATCTTTACAGCACCTCATTCCAACTCCAGACCTTAATGGCCAAGAAATCCTAGCCTCTGAGCCCAGAGACTACCCTCTTCTTCCTTTTCTCCTAGGTATTACAGGAACATCCCTGTGGGAGCTAAAAGTCAGCTGGCTGCCTGTTCCTCTGCTGCTTCAAGGAGTCATAAAATTAATGATCACACAGGATGTTAAATTAAATGTCTTATGAATATAGGAAGTAGTTTCCTTCACTTCTTCTTTCTTTCTTTTTTGTTTGGTTTGTGTTGTTGTGTTTAGATCTATAGTATACCCAACAAAGGAAAGGAAATCTTTCTCTGGAACTGTGTAAAACAGGCCAGTTCCACAAACATAATTGTGCAACTAATGTGTAAGGGAACAAATATAGTAATTATCATTAGAACCTTGAGGACTCTCATGTTTTCTCTTCAGTTAAGCCCACTTCTCCTTCTTCCTCTTCTCTAAGCACAGTGGTTATACCTTATATTCAGTGTTCTGAGTTTGCTTGGTGAGTATTTCCAGAAGGCTCTTGAGCTTAGATCAGGAAGAAAAGTCTTAATTAGTTTGTGGCTGTCACTGTCAGCCAGAGCCATGCAGCTATGGTGCTCATCAGAACCTCCTTGCCACAAATAATGCCCTTATGGAATATACCGTACATCTTATATACCTGATTGAAATGCCCTTGTGGTATCTCCGGCCTTTTGATTCACTGGCCTCTAATCTGCTTCTCCACAAAGGGCCACCTGTGGTGAAGGGAAAAAAGGCCCAGGATTGCCAAAGGCCTCTGAGAAGTATACCTATAGTTTATAACCCAGTGCCTAGTTCCTTCCCTCCCTCTTCTAGGCCTTCTGCATACAGCCCAGGGAGCAGGGAAGTCAGAGAGCTGGCACAGATCTTGGAGGTTGCTGGTGAAGACTGGTCTACTCTTGTTACAGGGAAAAATTGGTCTGGGCCCTGTTCTCAATTCTCTAACCCTAGAACTAGCTGTGGGCTGTGGATCTGGTCTGCAGAGGCTGAGACCAGAGTTAATGGTCACCAATAGATTCCCTCTGCGGGGAATAGTAAATTGATGGATTCTGTCACAACAGTTTAGTTAGGCTTGAGGGTTCTGTGTCAGTCTCACCCCAGTCTTTACTTTCTTTGTCCAAGCTGCCCAGTTAGGGCTGTCCATCTAGAACAACTGGCTAGAACTACCTATAGTTTGTGCTCTAGGAATATGCTGTTGGTAGAACGTTAGTGTGATACAAAGGTCCAAGGTCTGAGGATTTAGACAGCCATTGAGAACTCAGAGCTTCTCTTTCAGAAATCCCAGTCCTTTGGCACCTGCTTTCCTCAGCGCCATCCTCTCTTAGCCACCTCACTGCCTAGTAGCTCTTCCCTGAGACAAAGATGTCAGTCAAGTCCTTAGTTCTGTTAGAAATGGGATAAAGTAACCATCTAGAGTGAGGTTTAGAAATACAGTGTGACGTTCAAGATCAGCCTAAGCAACATAGTAAGACCCTGTCTCTACAAAAAATCAAAATATTAGTCAGCATGGCTACTCGGGAGGCTGAGGTGTAAGGGCTGCCTGAGCCCAGGAGGTCAAGGCTACAGTGAGCCATGACCATGCCACTTGTACTCCAGCCTGGGCAACAGAGTAAGACCTCAACTGAAGGAAGGAAGGGAGGGAAGGAAAAGAAAAAGAAATATACAAAGAAAGGAAGGAAGAAAGGAAAGAAAAAGAAATACACCATGGCTTTCAGTTACTTGTGTTATTTTAGATTGCTTAGTTAAAAGTATTTCCCCTGCTTTACCTTTCAAACACCATCTAAGGCCCCAGAAGGATTTAGTAAGTTTGTGAGTTAATGAGTGGATCCTAGACATTCTGTAAGAGCCTGCTAACCAGCAGACTGTAGCATGTCCCAGACACCAATAACAGGTACTTACCTGCAGAGAGAAGGGAATGGATTAGGCAGGGTGGACATAAGGGATAAGGAGATTGGCCCCAAAGCTGGCCCTTGACTGTTTCCCAAAGGTGACTGAAGTTGGAAGGGCTGTGGGTGCCAGGTCAGCTTCCTGATCAGTAGGTGAATGTGGGCCTGACAGTAGAAATACCCTGGACTCCCTCATGACTCTGGATAGTGGTTAAGATGCATTATGCCATCCTGCCTCCTATTAAGTATCCTTCTACCATCGTTTCCTCAAACACTTTGCCCTCTTTCTTTCCCTCTCTGTTTAGGATGAAGGATACTAGCCGCAAGAACAACATGTTTGCACAGTTTCGGAAAAATGAGCGAGACAAGCAGAAACTGATTGACACTGTGGCCAAGCAGCTCCGAGGACTCATCAGCAGCCACCACTCATGAAGGCTGGCCCTAGGTCCACAGAAGCTGCCTGCTGCAGTCCCCTAGTCTGGGGTTGCCCCTGGTTTACCATGCATTTGTGCATTCTTCTTCAAAGAGAGCATATGTATTTTTTTATTAACCCTGTACAGTATTCACATAACATTTCCTATAGTGAAAGAGGCACAAGAATAAGCAAGTACATGAGATGTTGTTAGGCTGGGACTCAGGGGAAGTTATCACTACACTATCTGTATTATCCTAGGGATGGTGGTGTCATCAGTTACAGTGTGATGAACTGCCTTTCACCCATGGCTCTAAAACCCAGGGCTGGGGCTCAGGAACTCTGGGTGCTTGACACTGGGAGATAGGGTAAGTAAGCAAAAGGATAAGAAGTTATATCCTGTTCACTCTAGGGTACCCCATTCACCGCATAGAGGAGCCTGGTTCTTTGATATGAGGAGGGCCTGGAAGACATGACTATTTAGTTCCAGAAGTGTCTCTCCTCAGTCCACTGATTTTCACTGGCTGGTGAACAGTCATGGCATGTGGCAAAATAACGGCTCCACTCCAATCCCCCAAGGATGGCAGTTTCTTTACCTAGATCCGACCCAAAACTGTTACTACTAAATTTTCCGGAGCAGGATAGAGCTAAGTAGGCAGTGGTCATAATTGGACCCTGTGACTAACTGCAGGTTGCGCCTACACTAGGAGTGTTGAGTCTCAGCCCAAGGAGTTTTTCTGGATTTTTAAAGCCAGTTTGAACGGAATCAGAGGCCCAGTCCCTTCCCCATTCATCTCATTTTCTTTTTCCATAGCCAGAGCACTTGGCTCATGGCATAGGTTAACAGTTGTTTCCATAGATCCTCGCAGAGTCTCAGACTTGGCCTCCTCCAGAAATGTTATTGAGATGGGTCAGATCTCAGAAGCTGAAAGGGTCCTTACTAACTGGTAAAACCTGAAGATTTCTTGGGATTGTTAAATTGTGTTTTAAAATCAGTTTTCTTGCCATCATCTTTAAAGAAAATGTCACCAGCTCTGCGCTATGGGGGCAACCACACACTTTTGCGATTACTTTTCACTCTAGGCATAAAGCCACTGTCACCATGAAGTAGACAGAGCCAACCATGACTTGTGGCTTATTGTCTCTAACCCAACTGTCCTTCACTAAATCATATCCTTGATATGAAGCTCTTCTTGCTCAAGCCCAAGGCTTCCCTCCTCTTTTGAAATTTTAAAGCCATCTTTTGGCCTCATCTGAGAGAGAATGCCTATCATCCTATCCCCCAAACTCTGGAGCTTGAAGCAGCTTAGCTTGGAGGCTGCATCCATTGTCCCAGGTGGGCTCCTAAGCCTTAATGCAAGGGCTTTGCAATGAGGTCAGTCAAAGGAAACTGCACCTTAAGTCTCTTGAGGAAGATGCTACTATGGCTACTGGCAAGGTAATAATTGTGCATCACAAAACAATGACAAATAAGCCACACAGGCATTTCCAGCTTGGATTAGTGGGAGGAGAGACTCATCAAACAGAATTCTCTACTACCTTTATCAGCTGCTGAGTTGCTTCAGGGGAGGGTAGTCCTTCCCTTTCTGTTCCCCACCTTTGCCCTCCCCATATCCTACCACATCTTAAAAACCATAGGGAAGAGAATGCACACACAGACATACAACCTCAAAGCTGGAGAGACCCAGCCACATGTGAGCTCTGCAGAAGCCTGCTGAGGCTCATCCTGAGGGCTGGGCAGTTGGCCAGGGTTTTAGGATGAGGGCCGGGGTAAGCCCTGTCACCGATCATTGGATAAGCCAAGGGAAGGTGGGGGCCAAGACAGCATCTCCAAGCCTTGGTGTTTGCTGAAAAGAGTGAGAGATGATTACACTACTCTGAAGCCCTATTGCTTGAGAAGGAGTCAAAACACCCTCTCACCTGTACCCAGTTTGCAGCACGATCTCTTTGGTGTTTAGTGCTGAGACTTCGAAGTGGGAATGAAAAGACACTTAAGCATACACTTCAGTGTTTGTCTTTTTAGAGGGTCATCCATTGCTGGTCAGCTCTCAAACCTCTACCCTGGAAGAACTGTGCTGTAGAGGAAAAGATGAACCGGATGGAGGACTAGGGCTCACTCTGCACCTCCAGCACTGAAGTCCTGTGAAAGAAAAATCTTCACACTTGAGATTCACACAGATGGACTCATTTCTTCTCTGCCTTCAGTCTGCCTTCACTTTTCTCTTTTAAAAAAATGCAGCCGTTGAGTGGTATATGGAGACACACTCTTGGTGGGTCAGAAAGGTAAAAACAGCAACCAGCAATGTCATGGCTTTTTGAATTGGAGAATTAGAATGTTTTTATTTTTGCCTGTAGGCCTGTAGGTGGGCCAAGCCTTGCCTTGATTGGACTTGTGCAAAGCATATGTTTCTATGCCCCTCA
This sequence comes from Carlito syrichta, assembly GCF_000164805.1. Taxonomy (NCBI): domain Eukaryota; kingdom Metazoa; phylum Chordata; class Mammalia; order Primates; family Tarsiidae; genus Carlito; species Carlito syrichta. The sequence continues at coordinate 27,141 of NW_007102525.1, read as the reverse complement.
GATGCCTCATATCTGACCTCAAATGCCCAGTGATTTAGAAGTGCCCTGGAGGGCTCCAGTAAGAGGGTAGCAACATGAGTGGCTGGAAGCCTACATGACCTCTGGTCAGAATGAACCTTTGGCCAAGTTCTTGGGGAAACAGGTCTATGTTTCTGAAAAGACAGTCTGGTTTGGGAACCTTGTGGGTTTCAATAGTGATACAGGCAGCTTGCATCATTTTAACATTCATAGGAAAATCTCTTTGAGCAGGCTGGAAATGAAGCTGTTGAGGATGAGGAAGAACAGTACCTGCAAATGGGAACCTACTGGTTTCCTGCTGAGAGTTCCTGTTGACAAAGGGAATGTGCAGCTCCCAGGGTGCATGTCCCAGGGTTCTCATTGCATACCAGGCCTAACAGTCTCCCAGGCCTCCAGGCCAGTCTAGCTCACTGCATACTTGACAAAGTGCTTGCTCAGAAAGTCCCAGAGTCATGGCCTTTTATCTCCCAAGATTGGCCATAACTATGACCTTTCTCATCGAGCCTCTAAGCACACTCTCTGGGGCCTGCTGCAGAAATCCCCCTACCTTAACCCTCTCTCCCTTCTCCCAGGACTCTTCTCCTGACTGCTTCAGTTGCCTCTCTTTTTTTTTTTTTGCCTGCCTTTGCAATTACTTTTAACTAATGTGTTGGACATGGCCTTTTTATTTTGCACAGATAGTTGCACATTTATAGAGAAAATCTAGTAAAGTCCATTTTTAACTCTAAAGGGAACTTTTTTCTTTAAAACCCACTAGTAAAGCTACTGATGCAGATGGGCCGCATGGTTAGGGAAAAACTCCTGTGGAAAGAGCATGTTTATTCCTCTTGTACATTTTCCCTTTTAACTGCTATTAAACAAGAGAGCCTACATACCTGTTTCAAAAGCCACAGTGCTGTCTCATGGGTTTTTATTCTTCCATCCCTTTTGCACAGTGCAGCTGTGGTTGGTGAACTGGCTGGCAGTCATTGCATCACTACTCAGCTGGTCTAAGGAACAGAGCAGGCAGGAGCTTGGTGGGGAGGAGAAAGTCTGCCTGCCTACCACACAAGGCAAAGAGCTGTATCGTAGCCGTGGAAACATCCCTAACCACTGGTTGGGTTTTGCAGTCTATACAACTAACACTGGCATCGTCATTATCATCAAGAACTTTTTGAAATGACTGATTTATGCATAATATTGTGCTGGGCAACTTGAGGCCCAGCACTGAGCACCAGCCCTGCCATGGAAAGGCTCCCAGTCAAGATGGAGTGATATGGCGTTATCCAGAACAAAGCCTAGCTGTGGGAGAAGAGAGGAGCCTATTTTAGACTCAGCGCAAGACAGGGAAAGTCATCTGGTAAGATGTAGAAAAGGGTCTGGTCAGAGAAGACAGCACAGAGGAAGTAGGTCATTCATTAGCTGGACCTTAAAATAATGCAGTTCAAACTTTGTTAAGCCATGGAAATACTTTAGATGCCGACCACATTAGAGTGCAAAATTGGCACAAAGCTTGTTATGTACAGACAGGATAATAAGGAAACTCCTAGGCACATCTGGAACCATGGTAAGACCAAAAATGTAAGTGTAGCATCACCCAACCTGCTTGCCCCTCAGGTCGGCACAGAAGTGACTGGAATAGGCTAGAAAGAATTTCTTCAGTAACAAGTCCGACTACTGTAACTGGGCTTTGAGGCCTGAGAGACCCAGGCTCTGATCCCTGTAATGTCACTTACTAGCTGGATGACCTTGAACAGTTATGTAACTCCCTAAATCTCATAACCCTCCTCCATGAAAGCAGAATGGTAGTCCCTAACTTCCAGGGTTGCTGTGAAGTGTGAATGAGCTATGGAGGGTCAAAGTGCTAAGCCAGGACTGAGCTGCAGCACACAGGCTACTTAAAGCCCTTTCCTCCCTGCCCTCCAATTCCACAACATCCTCATGGCTGAGCAGAAGTGTCCAGAAGTGTCCAGAGCTTCTCTGCCTCCTGGTCTTCTCCCCAAGCTCAGCACAGGATTGGTGCTCAAGCACCTGTACACTAAATACACGAAACAGAGGGACATGCCTCAGCTAGCTGCCTCGACACAACCTGGAACCTTCTCTGCTCTCACTTTGGTGACAAAACGTATACCTTCTAGAACTCTGGAGTTCTCAACCAGGGGTCCAAGAAGTGTGTGTGTGTGTGTGTGTGTGTGTGCGCGTGTGTGCACGCACCACCCATTTTGTCTAGAAAGAAGGTTCATGGTTTTCATCAATGTCTAAGAAAGATTCATGACTAAAAAAACTGAATAATAACCAAATCCCTTTGGAACTTGATCTCCCCATGAGGAAAAGCTAGAAGCTGAGCAGTTTACCTCCTCTCCCTGCCTTGTATATCTCTGCAGATTTGTCAAAACCTGCAGCTCTGCCACCGCCTTTTCCATGAACCCAAACTTGAACCCCAGATCACACCTAAAGACAAGCAGTACTGAGTTGGGGACAGGAGGGCTGCATTCCAGAGGCTTCCAGCTGGTCGGGGAGGGATAAACGAGAGGCTTGGGCTGTCCCAGTCAAACTGAACCTGACTCACCCCAGAACATTTCCCACTGCCTCTGAGCACCAACTGTTAGAACTTCTGGCCCAAGGCCTTATCCAGAGAGGGACCAGCAGCTCTCGTGGGGTACTCTGAGGCAGAAAAACAAAGCAAAACAAAAAAGCCCAGGAAGGATGTGAAACAGTCACCAGCTTGCCCCCTTTCTCACAGCTGGGCTTCTTATCTGCTCACCAGGCAGTTGGGGGTGGGAGATAAGAGGAGGCCAGAGAGAGAATGCCAAGCCCTTTCCCCAGAGGCCTCATTTTGAATTTAATGGGCAGGCCTTGCCGGGAATGAGAGAGCCTCGAAGCCCAAGGGACCAGGGGACAAAGGCTCTCGAGGAAGTGCAAAGAGGAGGAGGAGAGGAATGAGGGCCTGGGCATTGTGTGCGAGGAGGGCTGCCCCTCTATCTGTTTCAATCACTGGTGGGGTTAGGGTTACCCTGCATTTGGGGCCCCAGCCGCTTTGTGGGGTCTATGACATCAGCCGTTGTGATGGTAATGGATGGGCCTCTCTCAAAGGGGCATCCTTTCCTCAGCCAATGCGCATCCGCCCCCGAGAGAAGATGGAAGTTCCTCTTCCCTCAGGGTGGGGGCAGACTGTGGACCCAGAATTGGACCCAAGACAACAGCCCCCTCCTCCCAGTCTGAACCCACTGCTGAGTGTAGCTTCCAAGCCCAAGCTATGACCTTCCTCTCTCCAAAGCTCCAGAAAAGGAATGGAATCTGAACATTGAGACGCCTTTCTGGCCCTAAACAATCCTCCTATTCTCTAGGCTCAATGATGGGTCTATTTCCTCCTGTAAATGGGGCTCGTAATCTTCAACTTTTACCTTTGCTTCTAAAGGTAATTAATTGGATCTGCCTCTTGTTCTCCCCACACACGCCCCTCTCCGTTACAAGGCTCAGGTTATGCTGGGTAGATGGCTTTTCTTTCTTTCTGTTCCATGGGGTGCTTACTTTTAAAGCTGATGGAGTAAGGCCCTGCCCTCTCCAGTGAGCCCTTCTCCCGAGAAGCCTGCTGGGGCTGTTGTCTTGGGTCCAGTTCTGGGTCCAGTGCTGTGGGCACTTGAAAGGTGCCTATTATGGCACCAGCCAAAGGATTTTCAGATGTCAGTTCTGAGTGGCCAGTTCACTTCTTCCCCCAGGTATGTTTCCAGGGTTTTAGGGAAGGAGTTTTCAGGCAACACTCCCGGGAGCAAAGTGGGAGTTAAGTGGTCATCTGGATACTGGAGACAGAAAGGCAAAGGTGGGCATGGGAGAAAGTAAAATCAAAAAGACTTTTTTTTTCTGCCAGTTTGAGGAAAAACAGAAAGGCAACATAGGGCAACAAGGTAAGAGGGATGAAGATAGAGCCCACCTCAGTGGGGCCAACTGGATGAGAGGCTGACAGGGGGAGGAGATAGTTCCTGCAGGCAGGAGGTTGAATCCCAAAGAGGCCTGATTTCTAGTGAACTGTGGACTTGTCAGCTGCTTCAGATTCTGTCTGAATCCCCAGTAGCACCTAGCCCAACAAATGGCACACAGGCACTCACAGCCAAATGAATAGTGATAGGAGCAGCTTAAAGTAGGAATGGGTGCATACAAGGGGAGGGGGCTAACTATGTAAGGGCTCGTGCCTACAACCCGGAGCTTTGGGAGGCCAAGGTGGGAAGGTCACTGGAGGCCCATGAGTTTGAGACCAGCCTGGGCAACATAGCCAGACCCCTGTCTCTAAAAAGAAAATATAGCCAGATTCTCATCTCTCCAGGAAAAAAAAAAAAGCTGGGCATGGTGGTGTGCACCTGCAGTCCCAGCTACTTGGGAGACTGAGGCAGGAAGTTAACTTGAGCTAGGAGTTTGAGTCTGCAGTGAGCTATGATCGTGCCACTGCACTCCAGCCAGGATGACAGAGCAAAACCCTGTCTCAAAAAAAAAAAAAAAAAAAAAAAAAAAAAGGTTGTGAGAGCAGTACTCCTGCTGGAAGAGTATTTTGTCACTGGCATTATTTAGACTTGCCAACATATGATGGATAATAAAAAAGCAAGCAAACTTTCAGTGTGTTTTATTGTGGTTTTAAAATTCTCTACAAACATACCATCCTACGCTTATCATGCCACAGAGTAGGGAACAGGTTGGAAACAGGTTAAGAGCCAGGTGAGGAATCAAAGTAGTAGTTTAATTCCTGATAGGCAGGGTGTGGTCGTGGTGGTGGTAATGAATGAGTGTGTACATGTGCATTATGTGTGTGTATGTGGGTGTCTGACAGAACTGGAGATTTCTTCACTGAACCCTAATCCCATTTCCCATATCGAATCACCATTAACAATATGATAATATTTTTTAGATTATTTTAATCTGTATATACTGCCACAAAAAGTTTATAATCATAGTGTATTATACTATAGCTTTACTTTTCACTTAATGTATCACATATCTTTCTTTGGCAACATGTAGAATTTCTTCATCCTTTACAAAGCTTTTCCATTGCATGGATGTACCATGAGTTTATCTAAACAATTTTGAGTTGTTGAATATATGAAATGTTTCCAGCATTCTATTGCTATAAACAATATTGCCAAGATATTTGTATATATCTGTGCCCACTTGCTTAGGTATTTCTATAGCATATGGTTTCGGGAGTGGAATTGATTGTTTAAAAGCTATAATATTATAAATGTTCATAGAAATTGTATAATCACTCTTTTGAAAATCACCAATTTACTCTTTCTCCAATAGGATATGAAAGAGTCTGTGTCCGTATATATTCTGAGCCCTAAGTAACACTGATATTTTTCCATTCTTACCAACCACATAAGTAAAAAAAAAAAAAAAATGTGCAATTTACATTTCTTTCATTTATAGTGAGTTCAAGCATCTGTTGATATTTTTTGTAGTCATTTGTATTTTCTTTTTGATGAACTGGCTATCCAGATACTTTTTAAAAATTATATTGTTTTTCTTTTTCATATTTGTAGCGCTTTGCATTAGGGATTTTTACCAATTTTGTCATTTGCACTGCAACTATTCTTCCCAGTTTGCCTTTTGAGTTTTTTTCATTGGTCTGTATACAGGTAACAAAAAACTCAACTGAGCAAATGAGATTTAGTGACTGAATATTCCAAGATAGTTCAGGGGTGATATGATTCAATGACTAAGAAATGTCAAGGTCCTGTTTCCTTTCCTTCCCTCTGCTCGGCCTTTTATGGTAACAATGCTATCCTAAATCTCGCTTCCTTTGCGGTGACTGAATGGCTGCCATTTTGCTAGATTTCACATTCCCATACTATACTGTGTAGACACTGATGTCCAGCGGTCCTCTTAAAAGAGTAAGGAACATTTTATCCCATAAGCCTCCAATATTTAGAACCCTAAATTAGATGATATACCTACCCCCAAACAAACTGCATAGCAGCTAAACTATGGGGAAGATTGTAGAAGGAATATTGAAGAAACCGCCACAATATTCACTATATGGTGGAGTGTATGTTTTTGGTTTTTGTTTTGTTTTTCCATCTAGAAGGTTTTTCATTCTTGAAATGTCAGTTTATCAGGCTTTTCCTTTATGATATTTAGATTTCATGTCATATTTTGATTTTACCACTTCAAAATTATAAGAATATTGGCCCATGTTTTCTTCTGATACTTCATTTATAATATATTAATCATTTATCAATTTGAAATTTGCTTTGAGGTGAAGAATGTGACAGGGAGGGATCCAGCTTTTTTATTTTTTCCAAATAGTTAACCAGTTGTCTCACAACATCACTGATTCATTTTCAAGTATCTTTATCCCTATATTTAATTACCATTTATTTTGGGGTCTATTTCTGATCTTTATTGTTCCAAAATAGTCTGTTTCTAAGCCATTACCACATTGTTCAATTGCCATATCTTTGTCATCTGTTTTAATATCTTAATTTTTAAAAAATCAAGATTCTTAATCAGATTCAAAGTAATCTGTTTTAATATCTAGTAGTCCATTCCTACATCATACTCTTCTCTTTTAAAATGTTTCTGGACATTTGGATATTTATTCTTCCAGGGTAATTTTATAATGTGATTTTCAAGTTTCCAAAGTTTTATTGTGATTTTGATTGACACTGTGTTGACTTTGTAAAATAATTTACAGGTAAAGGACATCTTTGTAACACAAAGCCTGCCTACACAAGGCTCTGTCCATTTATCCATCACATTCATATTCCCAGACAGTTTAACATTTTCTGCATTTAGATTCTCCACATTTCCTATTTGGTACAATCATGAGTGTTTTATGTTTTCATTACTGCTTAAAATCAGATCTTTTCATTCATGTTTTTTTCTTTTTTGTTTTAATTACAAAAGTAATATGAAACGATCAGATTGACAAAAAATCTTAAAGTCTGATATTACCATGTATTGAGGAGGATATGGAAAAACAGAACCTCACAATAGTGGGAAGATCATTTTGTTCTCCTCCATCAGAATGTAGGTCTAAATGGGAAGATAAATTAATATGACTGCTTTAGAGAGTAATATGGGGACACAGACCCAGATCCCTGATCAGCATTTCAGAAATCGAAAAAGCTCTAAAAATTGAAAGTTCTTTCTTCACTCATTTGGTGGCAAGAGCCAACTTGATGGGAAGTTATCATCCTTATCCCAATTAATATTTATACTTTTCACCACAAAAAAAGTAGTATATTTGATTATGGTCTCTTTCCCAAACCCTGTTGAGGATGTTATATATGGCACATATATGGCCTTTCTAAAGTTCAGTAAATCTTCTTTTGTAATCTGGTCCCAAGGGTTTTGAACGACATATTGTGGACTTGTATTTAATAAAGTTAAATGTGCATATCCTAAAGAAATCTACCCACATGGGTACAAGGAGACATGTATAAGAATTCATTACAGCATTGCTTATAATGAAGAATCACTAGAAATAACCTAAATGTTCATCAGTGGGAGAATAGATAAATTGGGATATATATTTGTCTCATAGAATATAGCTATATATCAATTAAAATGAACTATAGCTACAAGTATCAACATGAATAAATCTTTTCAAAAGTTGTTGCATATTTTAAAGAGCGAGTTGAAGAATGATGGGAACAGTACAATTTAAACTTTGAAAACATGCATGAGAATGATAAACACCGAATTCCATATAGTGGGTATCTCTGCAGAGGAAGGGGAATAGCAGATGTTCTTACTTCGTCTATAAAGTCTAATGTCTTGTTTAAAAAATCTAAAATGAATATGGCAAAATGTTGAACTGTTTTCACAAATAGATTTGTATTCTAAATAATGTTCTCAATCTTCTTTGTGGCTGCGTAGTATTCTAAAGTGTGACTGTACTTTAATTTTTAAGCCATTTCCTCATTGCTTAACTTGCTTTCACTTTCTGATTATTACAAGAACTACTGACACAAGCATCTTTGATATCCTTTTGCATGTGTACAAATATTTCCATAGATAATGTCAACCTTTCAAAAAGTCTGTACCTGCTTATACCCTCACCAACAACACAGGAGAGTGCCCACTTCTCTGGAAAGAGGAGAAATGGCATATTAACTTGCAGTTGCCAATTTCTGTTGCCTGAATGATCTTTTCATATCTCGTTAGCCATTTTTAGTTTTTCTCAATAAATTGCTTGTTGATATCTTCATCAGTTAAAAGTGTTTTCACTATAAGTATTCAAAATGGTCCATTAATGCAGGAAAGAATAGGGTAGGGCATTTTCTGGGGGGTTTGAGGTTTTCTCCTTTCTGTTTTTTGATGTAAGAATAATTCTGGAGATGTAGGTGTAAGCAATACAAGACTGGAGCAGCTGAGCAACAGAGACCAAAGCATATTTGTATTTCGGTTCTGTCATTCTTAGCACAGAATAGATGCTTCACCTCCAGACATCACATTCACTTTCCAGGCAAGAGGAAAAAGAAAAAGCGAAGAGTTTATTCGGGCCACTCAGGCCGAATCTATCCCTTTTCATAGAAAAGGGATTTCCATCCTTCTTCAGCTTTACAGATTTCTTTCTTTCCTTAAAGTTATATAAACAATTCTCAAATGTGTTTACTTATTTATTCATTTATTTGTTGAGAGGGGGTCTTGCTCTGTCACCCAAGCTGGAGCGTGCAGTGGTATGATCATAGCTCAATGCAGCCTCAAAGCAATCCTCCCACCTCAGTCTTCCGAGTGGCTGGGACTACAGATTTAAGCTACCAACCTGGCTTTAAAATTATTTAAGTATAAATTGCTATTTAAAATTATCTTTTCATATTACCTCCTCTTACATCTATTTGGCCAGAATAGGATCACATGGCCATCCCCAAACTAAGCATGACTAAGGAGAGTAAGATCTGGCTAATACCAATAATGTTTTATATGCTGCAAGTTCCTGTAGTTGTAATCAAGGTATTTTGTTCACAGCTTTATCCTCAGTCCCTAGAAGAGTTTCTGCCACATAGAATATGCTCAGTAAATTCTGTTGCATGAACTGTTTGCATGAATGAGAAGACAAATGGGTGGGATAGGGCAGGTATTGGAAAATCAGCACCACTATCTGAACCCACCTGAGTGCTACCTGCAGGGAAGTTGAGAAAGTGAGTGTTGTCTAGATATGGAGGTTGTCCCAGTTGCTTGACCCATGGATCCTACTGATGCTAACTACATACTTGTTCATTATATATGAGCAAATATTTCTCCCAGTCTTCCACTTACTTTTTAAATAAATTTTTTATTTTGGAATAATTTGAGGTTTGTAGAAAAGTTGCAGAGTGGTACAGAGTCCTCAGTATCCCTCATTCAGTATCTCCTATTATTAACGTCTTACATTACCACATACATTTGTGAAAATTTTAAAAACCAACATTGGCACATTAGAATTAATTAAACTCAGAGCTCGTTCGGATTTAACCAGTTTTTCCAATTAATGTTTTCTTTCTGTTCCATGATCCAATCTAGGATACCGTAGTGCATTTAGCTGTCATATCTCCTTAGTCTCCTCTGCTCCATGACAGTTTCTCAGTCTTTCTTGGTTTCTCATGACCTTGACGGTTTTGAAAAGTGATAGGCTTACCCTAAAGGTACATATCCTAAAGAAATCTATCCACATGGGCACAAGGAGAAATCTATCCACATGGGCACTTCACCCTCAAGGTGAAGTGCTTTCCTCATTTTATATCAAAGGTTACATGATATCTATGTGACATAACTGGTGATGTTAAACTTTATCACTTGTTTGGGGCAGTGTCTGCCAGGTTTCTAAACTGTAAAGCAGCCCACACTTAAGGTGGCGGCGGAGGGGACAGGAGCGTTAAGTTTCTCCTCCTATGGAGACTATCCTGGTAAAATACTTGGAATTCTTCTGTAAGAAAGACTTGTCTCTTGGTCTCCATTTATTTCTTTATAATCAGTAATTTAAATAATTATTTTATGTCAGTCTGAACTTATGTGCATCTTTGTGCACTTAGTTTAGGTTTTCTTTTATTGTAATTTTTACACTGAGACATAATTCACAACATAAAATTAAAGTGCTTCAAAGTGTACATTTTAGTGGTTTTTAGTATATTCACAATGTTATGCAAACATCACCATCTAACTTCAGAACATGTCCATCATCCAAAAAAGAAACTCTGTGCCCATTAGCAACGACTGCATCTTCCCTCTTTCCCTGTCCCCTTAATGTTTCTCTCTCTGTAGACTTGCCTATTCTGGACATTGCATGTAAATGAAATCATACAATATATTGTATTTTGTGATTTAGTTATTTCACTTAGCATAATGTTTTCAAGGTTCATCCATGTTGTAGCACGCATCAGTTTTTTCATTCCTTTTGTTACCAAATAGTATGCCATTGTAAGGATATACCACATTTTCTTCATCCATTCACCTTTTTGGCTATTATGAATAATGCTGTTATGAACACTGATGTGCAAGTTTTTGTTTGAACATGTGTTTTCAATTCTCTTGGGTATATACCTAGGCATAGAATTGCTGAGTCATATAGTAACTATGTTTAAGTTTTTGAGAAACTGCCAAACTGTTTTCTAAAGCAGTTGCTTCATTTTATATTTCCACTAGCAATATATGAGAGTTCCAATTTCTCCACATTCTTGCCAGTGCTTCCTGTTTTCTGGTTCTTTTGGCTTATGCTTTTATAATAATAGTCAACCTAATGAGTATAAAGTGGTATCTCACTGTGGTTTTGACTTACATTTCCCTAATGACTAATGATGTTGAGAATCTTTCCATGTGGTTATTGGCCATTTGAATATCATCTTGAATGAAATGGCTTTTCAAATTATTTGCTTCGTTTTAAATTGGATTGTCTTTTTTCTTATTAATTAATTGTAAGAGTTCTTTACATATTCTGAATATGGGCCCTTATCAGATATATGATTTGCAAATATTTTCTCCCATTCTGTGGGCCTTTTCACTTTTTGAGTGTCCTTGATGCAAAAGTTTAAAAATTTTGATGAGTTCCAAATATATCCATTTTTTCTTTGTTGCCTGTGCTTTTGGTTTGATATCTAAGAATCTAAGAAACTTTTGCTTAATCCAAAGTCATGACAATGTATACCTTCGTTTCCTCCTAAGAGTTTTACATTTTTCGCTCTTATATTTAGGTCTTTGGTTCATTTTGAATTAATTTTTGTATATATTATAAGGTAGGAGTCCACACTGATACTGAGTTGTCCCAACACCATTTGTTGAAAAGACTATTCATTTCCATTAAATGGTCTTGACATCCATGCTGAAAAATCAATTAATTACAGATATGTGGCTTTATTTATAAACTCTCAGTTCTCTTCCATTGATCTATATACCTGTCTTTTAGTCTTATGTATTTATTTTATACTTTGGATTATAATCCAATTCCATGTTACTTATCTATGTTGTTACTTAAATTGTTCCAGGTTTGACCACTGGGAGCTCCTTTAGATTGGTTCCTGTGTGCCATTGGCATACTCCCATCCTTTTGTTTTATGAACATTTCCTTGCTTTATGGTACAAGATGCTGCAAGCTTATCTTGTACTTTCCCTGTCCCAGCCCCAGTATTATTGAGGAATGGTATTTAAAAACCAAGATCTGGGTGCTGGGTATGCTCGCTGCTATGGGAATGTCATCACTTTTAGGCTTTCAACAGAACTAGATACTGTATTATGCATGATAACATAGGTATACACAGATATCTCTAATTGTTTCTGTAGCTGTACATCTATGTATTTGTGTGTGTCATGAGGCATACCAAATATATATGGTATTATATTCATTCTAGTCTCTCCTTATTGCTTATCTCGCTCCAAGAGTAAGATCCTGTCTTCTACCATCTACCAGTCATCTACTTATTTATTCAACCCTGGTATACAGTTTCAGAATTATTAATCCATACCTTCTCCTTTCACTTAATTTAATCTTTGTTTATGGTGGCTTTCATCACACAGATATTTGAAATTTAATATAGTTTAATCATTAGTCTTTTCCTTTAGGCTCTTGAGTTTCATATTTTGCCTAGAAAAACTTTCCCACACACTACCACCACCAGATTATAAAAATATTTTAGGGTCGGGCACAGTGACTCAAGCCTGTAATGCCAGCACTTTGGGAGGCCGAGGTGAGGGGATTGCCTGAGCCCACAGGTTCAAGAACAGCCTGGGCAACATGGTGAGACCTCGTCTCTACAATAAATCAATAAAAAAATTAGCTGGGTGAGGTAGCTCAAGTCTGTAGTTCCAGCCACTTGGAAGGCTGAGGCGGAAGGATTGCCGAAGCCTAGCGGGTCAATGCTGGGGTGGCTGTGAGTGTGCCACTGCATTCCAACCTGGATGATGGAGTGAGACTCCAACTCAAAAAAAAAAAAGGAAAAAAATTTGGGTTTGGTTTACGTTTAGATATTCAATCTATTGTTTATTTTGGGTTACATAAAATGAAGATAAAACCTTTTTTCTCAAATGGCTATCTGAAGATCCTAAACACCAATTATTATTAGTCAGTCCTTTAATTCACTGCTTTGCAATCCATGGGTCTGTTTCTAGATGCTATATAGTCTACTGGTCTATTTGTCTATTTCTGTGCCTATGTGAGATCATTTTAATTTATGAACCTTAAAATTTGTCCTGATATCTAATAGAGAGAATCTTCCATCACTGATCTTTTTCAAAATTTTCTTGGGTCTCCTTGTGTGTTTAGTCTCATATAGATAAGCTTTAGAATTAATGTGTGAAGTTTCATTTTTAAAATGCCTTGGGGATTTTGGTTAGGATTACTTTGAACTTGTTCAATTTGGAATAAATTGACATCCCAGCATGGTAAATCTTTATTTAGGTTCATTTTTATGTCTTTCACAATGTTTTGTTTTTCTTCCTATAAGTCTTGCATTATTTACAAATTCACATTACTCATGTGAATCTATATGAATACTCACATTATTTGTTATAAATTTTAAATTACATTTTAAAGTTTATTATTTCAAACATACAAAAAGCTGTTGGTTACGTTCATCATGTATCCAAACAAGTTACTGCATGCTTTTATTAAATCTAATAGATTTTTCAGTTAATTACCTGGAAAATTCTATGATAGATCATCCTAATATCCATATAGATAATGTTAAGGATACTTTATATAATTTTGTGGAAATGAATATGTAAACCTAAAGAAAGATGGATGATGTTTCTAGAAAAATACATACTGGCCGGGCTCGATGTCTCAGCCTGTAATCTCAGCACTTTGGGAAGCCGAGGAGAGTGGATTGCCTGAGCCCGTGGGTTTGAGACCAACCCCGGGCAACTTGGTGAGACCTCGTCTCTATAATAAATTAAAAATTAGCCGGGCATGGTACTGCATGCCTGTAGTTCTGGCTACTTGGAAGACTGAGGCGGAAGAATTGCTGGAGCCCAGCAGGTTGATGCTGGAGTGGCTGTGAGTGTGCCACGGCACTCCAACCTGGGCAACAGAGTGAGACTCCAACTCAAAAAAAAAAAGAAAAATACATATCACCAAAATTGAGTCAGGAAAACAAATAAAACAATAATCATGAAAGAAGTTGACAAAGTTGTACAAGAGCTGTCTCTAATATTTATATATTTACACTTTAGATTATTCCTTGAATTTCTGATTTTTTTCTGATTTAATTGACTAAGACAGCTAGAGTGTTGTATAAAAATAATGGTAAGAATTTATCTCTTTCTTTGCTTTAAATGAAATGCTTCTAATGTCAGCTGTTAATCATGAGACTTGCTATTAAGTGAAGGGAGTTTTCTCCTATTCCTAGATTATTGTAAGTTTTTATAAGAAATCAGTTATCAAACGCTTTTTAAAGTTTCAGTTGGAGTGATCAATGCTTTTCCTTAATGTATTCATATAGAAAGGCCTAATGTTGATCATCTTTTGGTTCATTTATGATTTCACCCCTACTTGGTCAAGGTGATTTATTGTTTTAAACTTCTGTATTTTACTTAGTAACATTTGATTTAGGATTTTTATATAAATATACATACGATTTGTGTGTACTTTGTTTCTATGCTGCCTTCAAAAGGTTTTGTTTTGATGTGAGGAAAAAGTTTCTGAGAAATCTTATCCTTCTTCTGGTATATAAAGGGTTATCTGTCTCTTTAAATAACTTGTAGAAGTAACTCTATCTGGGAAGTGGGAAGTAGCTAGAGTGCTGGCCATTGATGACATGTGCTTCCTACAAAGTATCAGATGAGTCTAGAGGGAGGAGAAGTGGCTAAGGTGAGAGGTAGCCTACTGAAATAGATCTCTGTAAGACTTAATTTGTATATCATGGCTCTAAACAAAGTCATACCTGATTTGAAGATTCCTCTACTCTGCAGATAGAAGAAATGAGTATATTCAAGTATCAGCCTGAAAGGTGAATTAATGGACTTTTAGTTAACTAAACAACCAGGGAGGTAGGAAAACGACAGGGTTGCTAGAAGCAAAATGTTCCAGAGGAAGATCAGTTTGAAAGAAGATGGGAATTCAGTTTTGGATATGTGTGAAGACATCTTTTAGAAGCCTGATGAAGGAAAGAGAATGGACAGGGAATGCTGCCACGTGGTCGATATAATCCTCACAACTAGCCTGTCTCCATCATCAGATTAGTAAACCAAGAGGCCCAGAAAGGTCAAGTAAGTTCCCTACCGGCTTTTAATTCTAATTACCATGCCCTTTCCCTTGTCTCCCATCCTTCGTGAAATGTCAGCCCAGAGTTCAATGGCATTAAGGGAAACGTCTTTAGGCTAAGAGACATAGTGGCTTGGTTATAGGCAGAAGGGGAGAAATATTTAGAAATAACCAGGATAAAGTTGCTTGAGATAGAAGTAAGTGAAGTCTTGAAGTATACGAGAGAAAACACTTATTGAGAAAAACACTTATCGAGAGCATAGACACTGGAACCATGAAGAAGAAGAATGCACAGTCTCAGTACTTGAAATCATTTTAATCAATCAGGGAAAAGAACATATAACCAACGGCCTGACTTCCTGGCTCCCACCTACACCACCCCACTCCTTCCTCACCTCCTCCCTCCTGCTGCCGCATTGGTTTCCTGAAGCAGAAACCTTATCTATTTTAATTGCTAAGGTAGGCATGGTGTATCAGTGAGAAAGAAAGAGGATTACAGTGATGTAAGTGTTAGGATGGTCTGTACAGAATATTCTGGAGCACCAAGGAAGGTGTGACAAACTGGAGTACTTCATAAAGGATATGACATTGGTATTGAGTTTTGAAAGATAAGTAGGAGCTTACCAGGCAGTGAAAGAAAGATTTTTTAAAAAGCAGATGGGTATTAAAGGAACTACTAAAAGGAAAGATATTCAAAGCAGTGGTAACTGGTATGTGTAAAGGCATAGGTCACTTCATAACTATCAGACTGGCAAAATGGGATAATGCAAATTGAACCGGCACCTGTGTGCACCGCTGATGCGTTGGACCAGTGCAGCCTCTCCAGAGAGCCACCCAACAGAACTTAGTTGAAGTATACACATCCCTTAGGACCCGGTGAGCTCACTCCTGGTTAAATGTGCACAGAAAATGAATTCGCTGCAAACTGTAGGAGCAGGGAGTTGCAAGCAACCTAGGTGTCTGTTACTAGGGTAAATTGTGGTAGATACATGTTTTGGGATATTTTGCAGTAGTCAGAAGTAAACTCAAAGCACGTAAAGCAGCATAAATAAATCTCCAATACAGCTTCTTAAAAAAATCCAAAGCAAATGACTTCGGTAGTGCAAGATCATTTATGTAAGCTAAAAATGCATTCATAAGGCGGCACTATTTTCAAGGGTACCTGGTCTCAAACTAGGCAAAGTGGGGACCAAAGGGAGGCCCAAACTTTATCTGTAGGATGACCACTTGTATACCTAATCCTGAGTTGTATCTCACATCTTTAAACATTAAAAAAAAAGGTCAAAGAAAGAGAAAAAGCCCCCACTATTTTCAAAGGTATGCCCATCACCAGGGGCATATCCCAACACAGCAGGGTGCGTCGGAAAGTGGGGGATCCAGAGCGGGGCTGGCTAATGAAGGGGGAAAGGAAGTCGGAGTGAAGACTGCACTGGCTGAAGTACCCAGACACCGAGGAGTATGGTGACCAGTTCCCTACCCCTGAGGTCCACACGAACGACCTGGAAGTATGAAGGGCACATGCTTCCCCTTCCCCTCCTCCCACCTTCCCCGGAGAGGCTGGGCGAAGCGAAGGGAGCCCAGAACTGAGCGGGGACCGGGCGGCAGTCAGAGCGCGGTCCTGAGGGCCGCAAGCAGCCACTGACAGCTTAAGCAGAGAGGAGCCTTTTGTTTTAGAAGATGCCCTTGGGGACTTAGAGGGCCAGGAAAGACTGGGACAGTGAAGTGTTTGGAAGTCTACTTCAAAATCAGAACTCGTGTGGGAGGAGGGGTTGTGCGTGGTCTGCAGTGGTGCCATCTAGAGTCCGTGTAGGGACCCACAGCCGGCCACCTTCTTTGGGAAGAGACACAGGCATTGGCTTCACCCGTCTGGGTAGATCTTGAGGGGCTTGAAGACTTCAAGCAACATCGAGGCCAGAGTGAAGGTGTCTCTCCCTCCCCTCCTCCCATTTCCTTCTCTGCTCCTGGCGACCAGGGCACAGAAAGCAGGCGACTCAAGTTCCAATTCCTGCTCTTCCCTCTAGTTCCAGAAGTGACCTTGGACAGGTCACACCGTCTCTCTGGGCCTCACTTCCTCTGTTTTCCCTTTCCAGCTTGCACTTTCTTTGGCTCCATATTGTTTCCCTAGTAATAGCCCCCAACAGGGAAATCTTGCCTTCTCCCAAAATCCCCCCAGGTGTCTTCAAAGTCCTGACATCCTCTTTAATCTTCCAGCTCCACTGCCCCACCCTGTGAAGAGGAGCCACAAATTGGCATCGTAATGGCCTTGCTGATTGCATTATGGGTGTCTAATGCAATATGCCCTCATGAGGACCATCCATCAGAGCAGAACCCCTCCCCAAGTCCCTGACACCCCAGTCACATTAGTCAGGCAGCCCATTCATCACTACCCCACACCTCCATGGAGACTGGCCTAGACAGATGAGGGGCCAAATCAGATTTATGGGGAGGAATCGTGGAAAAAATCAGCTCCATCCATCTCCCAGACACTGAGGAGGGAGTCCTGTGTTCCCACTCCCTTCAAGGCTCCTTAGGGAAACGGGCGCTAGTTGAGAAACCAGCCAAGTCGCCTTTGTTTTCCGGAAGGCCCGTTCCTGAGCCCCGTGTTGCCTAGCACAGCCCTAGAACTGGCTCCTCGAGGGGTCCAGAATTTTTGGAGCAAAGCCTCTGCTAAGCTTGGGATGCGGTGCTCAGAGTCGGCCACAATTTTGGAGGATCCTCAGGCTGGATTCCTGGGTCAGGTTAATGGCTGCAAGGAGAGAGTGGTGAGGAGGTCAGGAGTGAGACAAGTCCTAGGGCAAGCTTCGCATGGAAGGTGACTGCACCCCAGCCTTCCACCTGGGCTAAAGGCTCATTTGAACGCTCCCCAGCCAGACCCGGTGATTCCCCCTCTGTGCATGGAGAGGACCTTGAGGGGGTTGAGAATGGGGTGGGACAAGAGGAGGGTGCCAGAATTCACGGAACATGAACCTTGCATGATTTGAGGGAACTTCTTTAAGAAAATAAAGCAAAATGATGAATTGTTGGGGTTTTGGAAGGAACTGTACAAGTGAGGATCCCCAAAAGCCTCAGCCTCCTCAGCTTCACCATGAATGTGTCTCTGCCGCATGCCTGATACTATGCCAAGTGTTTTTACATACCTTATCTTTTTAAAAAAGAATAAGTCTCATAACTGTCAATTGCCCAGTAAGGCAAGACGTATTTTCTCCATTTTTACAAGAAAACTGGGGCCTCAGAGAGACGAAGTGACTTGGCCAGAACTATACACCTGTTAAGCAACAGAACTGGTCCCATCCACCTCCCCCGATCCTCTGAGTGATGCACAAGCTTGTGCTCATTCCACTGGCCCTTGGCCTGAGTTGAGTTGCTTGGTTATGTGGAGGGCTGGGAGAGGCCTCTGGCCCAAATATCCCCTCGCTCTGCAGTTACTCTATAACCACTGCTGCAGCTGCTGTGGGCAGCCTGAGAGGGAACAGGCAGAGGCAGAAACAGGGACAGGAAAAATGGAAGAAATTAGTGTAACATAGAGCCCTAGGGGTCAGTGACGGGTACTCTAGGCTTTGGACTGCCCTTGCCCTGCAATAGCTAATCTTGCCTTCCCCAAACCGCCCATGGTCCCATGGGGGCTGGATCCAGGTGGAGAGAGCTCAGGGGCTGAGCAAAGCAGGGTCTTTGCTGAGGCCCGTGAGGGTCTTTCTATATTGGTGTAGACTTCTCCATCCCCAGCAGGACTTCCTTCTCCATTCATGCTCTCCTGAGGTGTCCCACTCACTGTAGCCAAGCCAGTCACTGCTTATCTGGGTATACAGGTGCTGAGAAGGATAGGTGGCCCTCCTTCTGCCAGGTGAGAGTCTCAGGGCCACAAAGCTCAGCCCCTGAGCCAGAGAATGGGGAAGGGGCTTGGGCATGTGAGGCACAGGCAGAGATACTGTGTCTCTGTGAGCTGGTGTAGGAACATCTGTGAGAACAAGAATGTGTGCACCCACCCAGGGCAGGAGGAATCGAGAACCTTTCCCTGCTCAGTTGGGCTCTATTTGGTGGTCTTGCCAAGAAGCTTGCTCTGAGGGAAATGCCCTGTCTCCCCTCAGAGGGTATACCTAGCCCAGGGCTGTCTGAGTTGGTGCTTTAATACCTAGTGTTATCATGTACAGACTTTGCCCAGGCACTTCCATCCCCCTCACCCTCTCCTGCCTTCTCCCCCTCCAGCCTCTGAGTGCAAAGACTCCTGTACACACCTGCCTCCTCCTTTGGCGTTTGGGCTCTCACACAGCAAGTGATGAAAGGCATTCCATTTCTCTCTACTCACTGTCTGGTTTTCTTCCATGCTTTCTCCATGCCCCAACCCCACATGGAGTTTATATGTGGCGGCACCACCCATGAGGTTTGGGTCCTTTTGACTTCACTGGATCCTCACACTCACTGCTCCCACAGAGGTCTCCTTCCAGTCAGCCCTTAGCCTAGAAGACTATGGAGTCAGGTTGTCTTCTCTGGGAACTAACAGCCTGAGGAAGGACACAGTGGAGCGGGGGAGCACTTCCCTGATGAAAGAGATACAGCTTGGACATGATCTCTGTCTGGGGGCAGAAAAGAACCTCATCCACTTACAAGGTGCCCCTAAAAGTGTTGGTGCCACTGTATGATGCAGTGAAAAGTCTCATTGAAATAGATGGTTTCATATACAAATACAGGACATCAAAAATAACCCCTAAGAAGGCGGTTGGATAAAGAACACTATTAGTGGTAGTCCATAGGTCAGGAAGCTGTGTGTGTGTGTGTGTGTGTGTGTGTGTGTGTGTGCGCGCGCGCGCGCGTGTGTTTGTGTGTGTGTAGAGGACCCTAGTCAGGTAGGAACTGGAATTGCCAACCTCCAACTTCCTTGGTCCTGAGATTCTAAATGTTAAGGGGAACAAACAAAAATGGTAATCAGTTCCGAGTGAGGTTAAGCAGGATGGGCATCTTGGGCAAAGGAAAGAAGTCACTTTTCCCAGCCTCCTTTTTCTCTCCTTGTGCCTTGAATGCTGGTGTTCCCTGGGGCCCTATTCTAAGACCACTTCTCTTCCCGTGTAGGAGTCTCTGTCTTCCATTGGCATGTGGGTGTAGATGATGTCCAAATCTCTCTCTGCAGCCCAGATCTGTCTTCCACACTCCATAACTCTAAGGCCAACAGCCAACAACAAACAAACAGTTCCTCTAGAATATTCCCTAACTCCTGGAGCCTACCCTGGCCCCAACTAAACCCATGATCCTCTCCCCCAAGCCTCATCTTCTCCTGAGTTCCCTCACTCAGTATACGGGGGGGGGGGGGGAGAAAGCAAAACGAAGGAATTATCTTATTGGAGGGCGAGCACCTTGTAGCACAGGCTTCTCCCACTAGGTAAGTGTTCTAGGAACCCCTCAGCATCAGTAGCGTTGTTGTGAGCGGTTGCATTTGCCAGTGCATTTATCTGTGGCAAACAGGTGACTGGTGCTTCCACCACGACACTGCGCCTGCCTACAGCACGCTGAGTGTTCAACAGTTTTTGAACAAAAACAGCATGACCCCCGTGCTCCACCCTCCCTACTCACCTGATCTCTCCCTGAGCAACTTTTTATTATTTCCTTGAATGAAAAAGACCTCAAAGGGAAACATTTTGCCGATATGGAAGAGGTGAAAACAAAAATGGCAGAAGCACTCAAAGGCATCAAAACTGATGAGGTCAAAAACTGTTTTGAGCAGTGGAAAAGGGGTCTCGGTAGGTGTATCGCATCAAATGGAGAGCACTTTGAAGGTGACTAGACTTTGTTTATTTGTTTATTGAGTTGGAGTCTCACTCTGTTGCCCAGGCTGAACTGCAGTAGCATGCTCATGGCTACCACAGCCTCGACCTGCTGGACTCAGGGCTCCTTCTGCTTCAGCCTTCCAAGTAGCTGGGACTACAGGCACGCGCCACCACGCCCGGCTAGTGTTTTTGAGTGTTGATGGGGGTGCAGATGAAGAGATTGTGCTAAAGTGGTGAAAATCCTTCCAAGAACCTCTTGGGGCCTCCAGAGGGGTCAGGCCCAGGCACTGGGGACTAGGTGAAATCCTGAAGGGAACATAGATGTGTACTAGAATGGCCTTGGACACCAGAACAGTTGGGACGGGGAGTGAGATCTTACTCGGAGTTTTTCCTCTTGTCCTTGGCCACCACTCCAGTGTCTGTGGAGGAACCCAGCAAAAGCTGCCGCAAAAAAAGCAAAAAAGGAATTATCTTATTGGAGGGCGAGCACCTTGTAGCACAGGCTTCTCCCACTAGATAAGTGTTCTAGGAACCCCTCGGCATCAGTAGCGTTGTTGTGAGAGGTTGCATTTGCCAGTGCATTTTTCTGTGGCAAACAGGTGACTGGTGCTTCCACCATGACAATGCGCCTGCCTACAGCATGCGGAGTGTTCAACAGTTTTTGAACAAAAAGGTACCCAGATGAGCTTGGAGCGGGGGCTGGAGGTGTGAGAAGAAAGGTGGGGGGTGTGCAGGTAGGCAGCCGCAAGGCCTCTCTGCTCTGCCTCTCCTTCTCCTCCCTCTGAGAGGGATTCAGCAGGCGTCATGGAGGAGAGGAAGTAATTGGTAGCATTTTGGACGTGGTAGTAGGGAGCTCTGCCAACCGATTCTGAGGTTAGCTCTGCTCGCCGAGGTCTCTGGGCAAGGCTGCTGTCCATCAGCTGGCCAGCCTGCTGGGAAACATCTGCACAAAAGCTGGCTGGAAATGGGAAGGCAGGGTGGACTTGTTTCAGCCGTTGTCTCCAAGCTCTAGATCTAGTTTTCCTCCCTGACTTTTACTTCTGCATGTCAGGCTGATTACGAGGTTGCTGCCCTCCCCTCTGCCCCCGGAGAATGGAAGCCCTCAAGACCAGCAGCCTAGTGCCCTGTGTACACTGTTTCCAGTCCCACCTGCCCCTCCAGGCCAGCCTTCTCCATCCAGCAATCCTCGGAGCTCAGATGCAGGACAGAACTTTGATTGGCAGCAGGAGTCCACTGCATTCCTGTCCCCACTCTACTCCTAGGGGGAAGCCGGCTGAATGGGAATCGTGGGGTACAGCAGGCACTCTATCTCTGCGAGTGACCTCCTGGAGGAGGCTTCCCTAGCATGAGGGGCTTCGAAGGGGACCTGGGAGCCCTGGGGGCCCCCGCAGGGAGGAGGCTGTGCTCCAGCTTGTCTGATTGAGCCCGTGCGAGAATGAACAGTGTTCCGTTTAAAAATCAACAATCTTGCCATTTCTGGGATCCGTGGGATTTTTGCAGCTTGGATTGCGGGTGGGGGAGGCAGTTTTTAACACCAAGCAACATGAAGGCAAATTCACTTAAAGCCACCCAACCACATCCTCTGCTTTTCATATCGGTGTTTTACCTTTGACAAAAGCTCTGGGTTCTTTGTCATGCCTCTTTTTTCTTCCTGGATCCCAGTTGTCAAGCCTTCAAGAAAAATGCACTTCAGTCCTTTGTCACTGAGTGTAATTTGATAAACTGAGTAGAAACACACTGCTCTCCCCATCCTTTCAAAAACTGTTACTGCCAGAGAAAGAGGATGAGGGAAAGAGATCTGAGGTCTTTGAATGGACGTTTAAGCACGAGCGCATGCACACACACACACACGCACACACACACACAATCTCATACACATACCAGGACATAGAGTTGCCTTGGTGGGAGGAGGTTGAATCCCAGATGCTTATGAGTGGGGGTCTGCCCTGGGGTCCTGGGACGGATACCCTCCCGGCTCCTAGCGACTCCCCTAGTTGCAACCGCCCAGTGGGCGGTGCCAGGGCAGGTTTCAGGCTATAAAGGGCTCTTGGCTCCCTGGGCCTGAGGGAACGCCATCGCTGCGGCAGTGTCCCTGCCAGCCACAGCCAGTTTGGGACACTGCCGGTGTCCCATCGCCACGGGGCAGGCTACTCTTTTCCAGGCAGTGCCGATCTAGACACAGCTGTCAGCTGCGTTCCTCGTACCTGTTCCATCCTCTCCATTGGCAAGTCCCTTTTCAGATTGCTTTCCTCAGGGTTGGGGGTGGGGCGGGAAGAGAAGGACTGGGTTTGGGGGCTTTGATGGGGAGACGGGGCATTTCCATTGCTCACAAAAAAGCCCTTCTGTGGCGAGTCTCTGGAGCTGAGAGTTCTGAGATGGGGCATGGGGCAGGGTCTGTCCCATATTCAGGCAAAAGAGAAAGCAGCGAAGTTCTTTCCCAAAGGCTACCCACTTCCCAGAGGGTGACAGAAGGGTGGGTGCGGGGCTTCTTCCTGACTGGTCCTCTCGGAGGGGCTGGGAGCGAGGGGCAGGCTGTGCTGCGTCTGACTCTGCCGGGTGGAGATGCCTGGACAGGGGTTGCTATGTATGAAACAAAACTATAGCAAAATCTGAAGCTACCTGGGGGTGGGGCGGGAGCAAGTCACACTAGGGAACAAAGAAGGAGAAGGAAGCCTCCGAGAAATAGACACACAGGATCCAGAATCCGGCTCTGCTTCCGCAGCATCGTAGATAGCAGGATGGCGTTTCCAAAGGGGGCTGGGTGGGTTTCTGGCAGAGCCCCTGAAGCCCCAAGGGGTGGGGTTGGAGGCTTGGGGAAGACCGTGTAGCAGTTCTGGAAATCGCAGCGGTGATTTCGGAGCAAAGTGGGTTAAGTGTGTTGCTCTACGCCCCCGCCGCCACCCCCAACCAGCCTGGGCAGCAGCGGGGATCCCAGCCCCTGCCCAGATAGCCAGGGCTCAGTCAGGGAGCGTCCTCTAAGCTGCCCTTGAGGACTGGGCCCTGGAGGAGGGCCATCAGCCTTGTGGCATTGGTTCTGGAGGGAGGGCACAGAGCAGGAGAAGGGTAGGCGACAGGCCTCGGGATGTGTCCCTGGGACCACAGGGCACTCTCGACCGGCTGGGGCGGCGGTTTCAGCCCTGGGAAGGACCCGCTGTCCTAGGGCCTTCTCACATCTCCTTGGAATGTCACTTCCCAACCAGCCTCGGAAGTTTCCAGGCAAAGGGCCCTGCCACCATCAGGCAGTGTACTGAGAGGCCCTGTGGAGGATGGGTGGAAGCTGGGAGATGAGTTTTCCAAGGGCTCCTTGGTGCCAGCAAGGCAGAATGGGGCTGAGAGCCGAGAAGACTCCCCAAGGCGGAATCCCGAGCTTTGTCCCTCAGGCCAGACTGCCCAAGGTGTGGATGCAAGGCCGGATGACCTTGCACAAACTCTGCTGGGCCCTGAATACGCAGCCCTGCCTCCTGCCTCCTGGCCTCTTTGCTCCCTGGACACTCTGGTCAGTAGGGTCAGGCCCCCCACCCCCTGCCTTTATCCAGAAAAGGGTTTTTCCCCGCTTTCTATTTGGCTTTGGTTGGGGAATCAGAGGTGGTTTTAGGGAAAAGAAAGTAAATAAGCATCAACTGAAAAAAATCCAGGGCCAAAACTCTGCAAAATATAGTGTGAAATTGACAGCTCACGCTGTTGTCAGCTTTAGTTGTCAGGAGCGGGGACATTACACAAAGGGAGCTGCTGTGCAGGACAGGATCTCATAGCTTCTGGGGACCTGTGCTGGCTTGGTGGGAAAGGGAACAGGGTAATACAGTGGGGGGGCAGGGAGCCCCTGAACCGCAGTTTTCTCATCAATACAGAAAGTAATGTGTAGATCGAATATCTAAAGATAGTGTCATCTCAAGGCGTATGTTGAGGAAACGAAATAAGACGATTGCTGAGAAAGAGATTTGTTAGTACACAGGACTGCATACACAGATGGGACTTGGAAAGTGCGACATCTTCATTCCTTTGGGCATAGCAAGCTCAGGGCCGACAGCACTCCTGGGCAGCTTTGTGCCTTGATGGGGAGCAGATCTTGAGGCAGACCTGCCCATGCATGGCTGTTTTCTGAGCCAGGGAAGAGGGTGCCGAGGCTGTGTCTTGCCCATGGTCTGCATAGTCCAAGACTCCTGGGGCCTATCTGCCATATGATCCTGGCCTCTGCTGCCAAGGACTGCCAATGTCAGCAGGCAGAACTCCACTGGAACTAGCCTCCTCTGCCTGATGTCCCAGCCAGCTGTGACTGATTGCAAAGTGTCCAGAGGGCTACAGGGATGTGTGAGGCCGGCCCTGAGCCGCAGTACTGCAGGCAATGGCTGAAGCAGTGGGTGTGCCACCAGGCTGTGGGAAAGGGTTATCTGTGTGAGGCTAGAAGGGGTGGACATCCGGCAGTTCCTGTGATATTAGCTATAGTCAGCTGGGAGGAAGAAGGATGCTCACTGGGGAACAGGCAGATCATTCTAGGCCAGAATGAGAAACACATTCTGTCTGAGTGCACATTCCTATGCCCAGAGCCTCTAGAGTTGAGCCGTGCCATAGCTCTGGGGCAGTCCACAAAGAGCCAGTCATACTCTTGTGGCCAAAGGTGGGATTGGGTGACGCTTGGTAGTGCTGGGGTTCAGTCTGGGATCCGGGATGGGGTCGATCTGTGACCAGGATTAAGGATTAGTCTGGGATTAGGCCCGGGTCAGGATTACACATTGGACTGCCGTCGCCCAGGGCTCAGTCTGCGGCCAGAGTCTGAGGCTCTGGGCACAGGAGTGTGCTCGAGGACACAATGCTTTTCTGATTCTGGCCCTAGAATGATCTGCCTGTTCCCCAGGAAGCATCCCTCTCCCTCCCGGTTGGCTGTAGCTAATATCACAGGAACTACTGAAGTCCATCTGAGGCCCATGAAAGAACATCCTCTGATAGAATCTGACAGGCCAAGGTGGCTGCTTGCCTTTCCTGTCCTGGCCACCTCTTAACAAGCCTCCACAGCCCCAGCATTCCTGCTCTCCACAGCACATCCAGGAGGCTGGCAGAATTATACAGCCGTGACCTTTCCTTTCTTGTTTCCTAAGTTCTCTTTGGAACTTGAGCAGGAAGATGGTTCCAGTTAGAAAACCAGCAGCTCTTGCTGTGGGACCGTGCTGTCCCTGTTGATGTCCCCCAGTTGGAAACCGGGCACGACAAGGACTCAGAATCTCTCCCCTGTGCTCGTCCCAACTCCTCCTCTATAACTAAACAGAAGAGAGGCCAGGCAGTGGAGGACAAGAGGGCATAAAAGCCATCCTCCTGATGAGTGAGGGGGGACAATTAGAGTGTTGGGGGACTTTGAGGGCAGCAATCCCCCAGAGCAGACACCCCTCGTGGGCTCTTGGGCTGGTGGCTTCGAGGCGGGTGTTTTGTAACTGTCGAAAGTGACCCTCCCATTAGGTGTACGTGCCTTTGTGTACCTCTGTTGGCTTCTCTCCGTGCTGTTTGTCTGTCCTTCCTTTCAGAGACGGAGATTTCCACGGGTGGGTTTTCTAGGGTCACCTCGACCATTTCACCAGCCAATCCTGGCCAGTGCTGTGTCTGGGTGTCAGGTTAGATTCTTAGGGCTCTTCAAGACAGCAGGGCCTCAACAGTCTCCCCAGCCCCGTTTTACAGCAGCTTCGCCCTCAGATGGGGAGTCGGGTGGTGCTGGCTTCACCAATCCCAGTGCTGGGGACGGATTTGGCTCTCCTGTGAAACATCCCTACCAGGAGGGTGCTCCCTAGCTCTACTTCTGGGGTCACAGTGGTCCTGACAGGGGCCTCTAGAGTTTCCGGGCCCCAAGAAAGCTGGGATGGAAATCTGAGGGCACCGAGACGGGAGTGGAGTCCTTTGGGAGCCCACAAGCAGGTCTTTTGGAGCCTTTCTCCCGCTAGGAGAGGCGAATGTGGAAGCGGGAGAGACTCGCTTCCCCCTGCGTCTGTAGTACTAATACTGTCCACCAGGTGGGGTTCCAGGGCAGAGAGTGAGAGGCGGCACGGCCCGCGCGGGGAGCCAGCCCAGTCTTCAGATTCCTCTCGCCACATCCACCTCGGAAGCGCTCAAGGCGGGAGGAACACCACGTCGGCGCGCACCGTAGACGCTCACACACATCTCCTCTAGCGAACTTGAAAGCAGACTTGGTACCGGGAGCAGGGGAGGCGGTAAAAGGGGAGTCTAGTTTCGTTTGCACACACACCACCCTAACCTAAAGGTGGGCTCTCAAACCTTTGGCTCCGGGAGGGCCGGCGGGCCCGGCGGAGACGAGGGGGCTGCGGAAGCGGGCGAGGGAGAGGCTGGGCCCGGCTGGACGAATGTCAGGCCTGGAGGCCGAGCTCCCTGTGGACCCAGACTGGCGGGGGGGGG
>NW_007102525.1:0-313 GCF_000164805.1 Carlito syrichta | reverse complement strand
GGTACCCGGGCCGCGGCAGCGGTCCCCGCGCTGGACGCTGGCCGGGACCCGCCGTCGCTGCGGGCGGTGGACAGGCACCGCGAGAACGAGCTGGGGGGTGGTCTCGAGGTGTCGGAGAGGGAAAGGAGGGGCTGCAGAGTCAGCAGCCGGGGACGCGGACGGGGTCGGGGAAACTCAGGGTCCTGCTGGCAAGAAGCGTAGGGCGGGGAAGGGTGGGCACCTGGGGCTTAGGGATGGGGATGGGCGACTCGACTCGGGCTAGGGAAGGTTGGGCGTGGCGGACGAGGGGCCCTGGGGAGTAGGTGAGGGGCTC
>NW_007102524.1:0-342 GCF_000164805.1 Carlito syrichta | reverse complement strand
TGACCGAGGGGACGCCGGGGGCAGGCGGACCCGGCCGGAGGGGGAGGAGGCTCAGGTTCCTCTGTCCGGGCTCCACCTGCTCCGGGGGACGCGGAGGACTCGCGCCGGCTGGGGAAGCGCCGACTCAGCAACTCCTCGTGCCCGGTGCCTCAGCACTTTCCGGTCACCTGGGAGGACGGGGGCCGTCCGGGAGGGCCGGGGCGCGGAGGGAAATCCAAACGGCCCTCCTCGGTAGGACGGATGGAGGGCGCTGGAAAGAGGAGAGTTCCGCGGGCTGAGTGACAGATGAGGGTGTGAGCCAGGGAGTGGGGGAAGGGGGGAGGGTCTGAGGGTGGGGTGGGA
>NW_007102523.1:0-301 GCF_000164805.1 Carlito syrichta | reverse complement strand
TGACTTCCTCTTTTCCTATATGGATACCACTGATTGCCTTCTCTTCTCTGATTGCTCTAGGTAGGACTTCCAAAACTATGTTGAACAGGAAGGGTGAGAGTGGGCATCCTTGTCTTTCTCCAGTTTTCAGGGGAAATCATTCCAATTTCTGTCTGTTTAGCAGTATGCTGGCTATGAGTTTCTTGTAGATGGCTCTCACTATTTTGAGATATGTTCCATCTATGCCTAGATGTCTGGGGGGTTTTATCAAAAAGGGGTGCTGAATTTTATCAAAAGCTTTTTCTGCATCTAATGATATAAT
>NW_007102522.1:0-336 GCF_000164805.1 Carlito syrichta | reverse complement strand
GGCGTGGCGCGGGCGTGCGGGGCACATCTCGGGTGTGCGGGGCGTGAGCGCGCGTGTGTGTCCGTGGCCCCATACGCGTGGGTGCGCGGCGCGCGCGCGTGCGCCGGGGGTGCCTCCGTGTGTGCGTGTGCGAGGGTGTGTGCCCGTGTGTGTCCGTGCGTGTGGACCGGGCGCGTGTCCGTATCCAGGTGAGGGCGCGTGTGTCTGCGTGTGTCTCCCCGCGAATGTGTCCTGAGAGGGTGTGTCCGAGCGTGTAGCAGAGCGTGTGCATCTGGGGGAGGGCGTGTGCCGGCGGCTTCGCTGGTGGCTGGAGCCTGTGGCGGGTGCGTGCGTGCG
>NW_007102521.1:0-343 GCF_000164805.1 Carlito syrichta | reverse complement strand
GATTGACTATGGTGGGAAACTGCTAGAGAAGGGGAGTAGGATTGACAATTGAGGGAAATTACCAAGGGAGGAAGGGGTACACCTCATTAACAAGGGTACCTGCAAAATGAATATCTGTATACTTAACCCTGAATTGTACCCCACATCTTTAAAATAAAAAAATAAAAAAATATCGTCACACTGTTTTACGGAGAGGTTGCACTAGTTTGCATTCCCACTATTAGTGTAGAAGCGTGCCTTTTTCTCCACACCCTTGTCAACATCTGTTGTTGTTTGTTTTTTTAATGACGGCCCATTCTTACTGGAGTTTGTTGGTATCTCAATGTGGTTTTGATTTGCATTT
>NW_007102520.1:0-306 GCF_000164805.1 Carlito syrichta | reverse complement strand
CCACCCCGCCTGGCGCCCGGGGTGTCCGCTCCCCTCCCCACCGCCCAGCCCCTCCCCCCGAGGAGTGTTGTGGTCGTCAGGGGCTCCGGTGCCAGGGCATCTTGGCATTCCTCTCCCACCCCGCCCTGCCAGCTAAACATACATCTTGGAGGAGTCCAGGAAGGAACCGGCCACAGATGAAAGTAACTCTTTCGCCTCCAGCAGCCCTGGAGAGAGGGCAGGCTGGAAGGGCCTGGCTAGCCAGGGGGCACCCACGACCAGAGTCAAGGACCCCCTGCCCAGGCCCAGCTGGGGTGATGGGAGGGC
>NW_007102519.1:0-831 GCF_000164805.1 Carlito syrichta | reverse complement strand
GATATTCATCACCCAAGTACAATATATTTATGTTTAACTATAGTAACACCACTCTGCTATCAAGCAATGAATTTATTCCTTCTACCAACTGTATATTTGTACCCTTTAACCCACTTCTCTTCATCCTTACCCTGTACCTCTGCTTATCCTCCCTAGTCTCTGATTTCTCCTTCCATTCCCTACCTCCATGTAATCAAAAGTTTTAGCTTTCTCATATAAGTGAGAACATGCAATATTTGTTCTTTGTGTCTGGTTTATTTCACTTAAGATAATGACCTCCAGTTCCATCTATATTGCTGTGAATGATATAATTTTATTCTTTTATGTACTAATAGTATTCCATGGTACATATATACCACATTTTCTTTATTCATTCATCCCTGTTGGATATTTAGGTTGATTCCATAACTTTGCTATTGTGAATAGTACTGTGATTTACATGTGAAATGCAGGTATCCCTTTGATATATTAATTTCTTTTTGGGGGAGTAGATATGAGTAGTGGGATTGCTGGATCAAATGATAATTCTACTTTTAGTTTTTTGAGTAATCTTTATACTGTTAACCATAGAGGCTGTGCTAGTTTACACTCCCACCAAGAGGGTATATAAGAGTTCCATGTTCTCCACATAGTCACCAATATTTGTTATTTTTTGTCTTCTTAATAATGGCCAATATGACTGGGGTAAAATGGTATTTCATGGTTTTGATTTGCATTTCTCTGATGGTTAATGATGTTGAGTATTTTTTAATATACCTGTTGACCATTTGTATGTCCTCTTTTGAGAAATGTCTATTCATGTCCTTTGCCCACTTTTTTTTTTTTTTTTTT
>NW_007102518.1:0-322 GCF_000164805.1 Carlito syrichta | reverse complement strand
GGATTTCTTTCTTTCATTCATTCTTTGTTTCTTTCTTTTTCTTTCTTTCCTTTCTTTCTTTCTTCCTTTATTCCATCCTTTTTTCCTTTCTTTTTTCTTTCCTTCTTTCTTTCTTTTCTTTCCTCACTATGTTGCCCTGGCTGCTCTCAAACTGCCCAACTCAGGTCGTCATCTCGGTCTTGGCCTCCCAAACTACTGAGATCACAGGCTTTCCATCTGATCTACATCCAGGTCTCCTACCAGGTTTGAACTCTGGGCCATAGACGGTCCTCCTCCTGAGACTGGCCCTCACCCAACGTTTTCTGGGTTTTGCTTGGAGTCA
>NW_007102517.1:0-330 GCF_000164805.1 Carlito syrichta | reverse complement strand
CTGGTGGCCCAGACAGGCTCAGTGTGTGTGTGTGTGGGGTGCCTACTTCACTGGGGTTGGGGTAGGACGTGGCTCCACCCAGGCCTAAATGCTCATCTGGGATGGCAAAAGTGAGCCCCAGTGGAGACAAAGGTCTCGCTGGTGGGTCTGGGCCAGTTGCAGGTACTCGGCTGGATAACCCTCGTGAGTGAGCTTCCTTTTCCAAGCCATCCGGTTCATATAGGAGGACTCCACTTGTCCATCTTCTTTCCAAGCCAACTCCATGGGGGTCTGTTCCTGGCCACCAGGAGCAGTGTAGCTCGCCCAGAAGGTCCCCCCTCCTGCTGGGTC
>NW_007102516.1:0-435 GCF_000164805.1 Carlito syrichta | reverse complement strand
TCTGGTTTCCTAGCAGCTCCACGCACCCGGGACTCCTGGTACCGCCAGAACCCCAGGCCTCACCCTCGCCCCTGCCCTCGCTCGCGACGCCCCCTCCGGAGCAGGCGGCCGCAGCCGCGGGCTCCCCACCACCCCCGCCCCACATGGGGACCCTGCTGCCCGGTCCATCCAAGTGGCGGAAGCCCCCGGGCACGCCGGTGCCCCGGATCCGCGGCCTGCTGGAGGCAAGCCATCGCGGCCAGGGCGACCCTCCGAGCCTCCGCCCGCTGCCGCCACCGCCTCGACAGCCGAGCGAAAAGGACCCGGTCCCGAGAGCCCCGTTCCCGTCGCCGCCGCCCCCGGAGGCCCGGAAGCTGCCACCACCGCCGCCTTCCGACTGGCAGCCCCCGGAGCGCAGAGTCACTCCCGCCCAGGCCACGCCGGCCGCGCCCCCCG
>NW_007102515.1:0-321 GCF_000164805.1 Carlito syrichta | reverse complement strand
ACACGTGTTAGTTCATGAAGCAGACAGCCCCAAATTAGGGTGGTTGTCGGGCACAGAATGATCAAGGCGGCTCGGCAATGCCACAACCAGCCCAGGTTTCAGTCACCTGGTCTACCACATTTTGGCAGAGGAAAGGACCCTTCTCTCCTGATCACCCAATCATCCCCCGTCCACATAAAACTTTCCCTGGGAACCATAGACGCCCATCTTGATGCACGTGGGAAGTAACTTTTTTATTACTGGACTCTGTCGGGGTGTCTGGGGTGCAATAGAACAATCGTGGCTCCCGGGGCCTCGACCTGCTGGCTCAAGCATTCCTCC
>NW_007102514.1:0-380 GCF_000164805.1 Carlito syrichta | reverse complement strand
GGGGGGAGGGGCGCAACTCACCAACAAGGGTGCCTGCACAATCAACGTTTGTGTACCTAACCCGGAATTGTACCTCACTTCTTTATAATAAAAAAATTACAAAATATAAAATAAAAAAATTAATTAAATTTTAAAAAGAAGTAAAAAACTTATACTCTAAAAACTACAAAATACTGCTTTAAAAAACTGCAAATGAAGATCTAAATAAATGGAAAAGGGTTCATGGGTCAGAAACCTTAAAGTTGTTAAAATGGCAATACTCCCCAAATTGATCTATATATTCAAAACATTCCATATTAAAATCTCAATTTGGCATCTTTGTAGAAATTGATAAGCTAATTCCAATTCACATGGAAACTTAAGGGACCTTGAAGAATCAA
>NW_007102513.1:0-339 GCF_000164805.1 Carlito syrichta | reverse complement strand
TTGGCCTTCTTTTAAATTATGGAAAATAATGTGGAAGATATATTTGAAAGCATTAGAACACTTCAGTGAGAATAAAGAACTTCTTTACTTATTTTCAGTAAACAAATTTTGGATTTTCCCACTGATTTCCTTCCAGTGGTGTCATTAATCTTTACTTCACTCTGTGTCTTGTGATCACAGGATGACCTTGTGTCATTGTTCCCTGTACCATCATACACAGCATTTCTCCTTTATATTGATCATTCTTGTTATGAAAAGTGAATCTGTTGTTTTAAGATGACTATGATAGAAATGCATATGAAGTGGACTCATGGCTAACCCTAAAGCATAGTAGAAGAG
>NW_007102512.1:0-383 GCF_000164805.1 Carlito syrichta | reverse complement strand
CGGCGCCGCGTGGCCCACGAGCTCAGTCCGCGAGGCGTGACCGCGTGTCACCAAGCAGAGTCAAGCAGGGCGAGGGCAGCCTTGCGACCCTCCGCCGCAGGCTCTCCCGGGAGGGCAGGCTTGGGGACAGCTGGAAGCCAGGCCACGCCGCCCGCTCAGGCGCCGAGCTGCCCAGAAAAGCCACGAGGCCACGCGAACAGGCGCAGAAAAGCACGTGGGAAAACGTCAGCCCCGCGCGAGGTGGGGCTCTCGCAAGCGCGAGAAGCAGGGATCGCCCCCAATTGGGCAAGGACAGCTACAGACTCGCCCCTGACGTCACACTCCGCGCGGAAATGGAAGCCCCGCCCCTAGGACGTAGAGAGCGGCGGGTCGGGGCGGCCTCG
>NW_007102511.1:0-321 GCF_000164805.1 Carlito syrichta | reverse complement strand
GGGGGTGGGGGCGGGGGCGGGAAGGAAAGCCTAGGTGGCGGTGAGAAGGAGACTGCCAGCGGAAGGGGCGGCAGAGGCAGAGGGCCTCGCGTGGGCAGGGGCAGGGTGCCCAGGGCCCCAGTGTGGGAAGGCAGGAGGGAGAAAGCTGCTTTTGCTGAGAGTGAAGCCCCCAGAACTAGGGGAGGTCAAGCTGAAGCTATGAACCTGAGCTGTGAACCAGTTTAGTATCTCTGGGCAGTGGACCCTCTCCAGGGCCAGGCCCAGGGCAGGGCAGGACAGCAGTGGCCTTGGCCTGGGCCTCTTCAGGACCACCTCGCCCAG
>NW_007102510.1:0-408 GCF_000164805.1 Carlito syrichta | reverse complement strand
CCTGGGCAAACTTGATGAGACCTCATCTATACAATAAATCAAAAATTAGCCGGGCGTGGTAGCACGTGCCTGCAGTTCCAGCTACTTGGAAGGCTGAGGCGGAAGGATCGCCAGAGTGCAGCAGGTTGAGGCTGCGGTGGCCAGGAGCGGCCACTGCACTCCAGTCTGGGCGAGAGAGTGAGACTCCAACTCAAAAAAAAAAGAAGTTATAAATTTAACACCTTGCCGGACTTGGTGACTCAGCCTGTAATCCCAGCACTTTGGGAAGTCGAGGCAAATGGATTGCGTGAGCCCGCGGTTACGAGACCCACCCGGGCAACTTGGCAAGACCTCGTCTCTACAATAAAAAAATCAAAAATTAGCCGGGCATGGTAGCATACACCTGTAGTTCCAGCTACTTGGAAGGCT
>NW_007102509.1:0-354 GCF_000164805.1 Carlito syrichta | reverse complement strand
AAGACCCACCTGGGCAGCAAGACATCAGCTCTACAATAAATCAAAAAATCAGCCGGGCGTGGTAGCGCATGCCTGTAATTCCAGTTACTCGAAAGGTTGAGGCAGAAGGATCACCGGAGCCCAGCAGGTCAAGGCTGCGGTGGCCGAGAGCGGCCACTGCACTCCAGTCTGGACGATGGAGAGAGACTCCACCTCAAAAAAAACAAAACAAAAAAACAACCAATGACTTGAACAATTATGTAGCAAGCTATGTTCTATATAATGTAGCAAGCTTAATTCTTTAACAGTAGTAGTTTTGTTTTTTGGTTTTTTTTTGAGTTGGAGTCTCACTCTGTCGCCCAGACTAGAGTGCAG
>NW_007102508.1:62604-63857 GCF_000164805.1 Carlito syrichta | reverse complement strand
CAGGCGTGCGCTACCACGCCCAGCTAATTTTTGATTTATTGTAGAGATGAGGTCTTGCCAAGTTGCCCACGTGGGTCTCAAACCCGCAGGCTCAGGCAACCCACTCACCTCAGCCTCCCAAAGGCGTGGGATTACAGGCTGAGCCACCGAGCCCGGCTTTAAGTTTATTTTTTATTGAGATTCTAGGTTCTCAGCAGCAGCTAGGTAGGCAGGATGGGAGGTGAGAAGGAAAGCAAGGGCCTTGCAGGTCACGAGTGGTCAACTCTCCCATTTCTCTCCTACCCCTCTGATCACTCTTTCTCAGTACTTGCTTCTAGGTCAGATCTATATTTGATTCCACAGGTGGACCCAGCTTAGGCTCAGATTGCAACTCTAAGCATGGTGACGGGATGACCTGCCATAGGCCTGGAACCTGGGAGTTGGGGGGGGTAGGTAGTAGGAAGCACCCAGCACTTTCAGGTCTGGCTTGGTTGTTAGTGGGCTCCCCTTTCTCCCTTTTATACCTTCCTCTTCTCTCTGGATGTGTAGTGCCAAGGTTAATAGGCAAATCAAAGCAAATGTTTAATTCATGGAGCACTTTACTGGATACTCTGTCCTGGGGATGTAGGTGCAGGTGGGGAGCAGCAGCCCTGGCCTCTACATGAAAGATCCTTGAGCACCTCCTTCCTTGTGTCAGGCAGTGTTCTGCTCCAGAATCCACAATGACTCTGGCCAAGTTAAATCCTTTAGTAAAGCTCTTCAAAACTGGCTCTGCATATAATTCTCCATTTTTCCCATTCATTCAGCAGGCGTATTCTGGGTATGCAGTGTGCTAGTTGCTGGGCACATGGCAGTAAGCAAGACAGATGTGGTTTCTGGCCTCATGGAACTAGCAGTCTAATGGGGGAGGGATACAGTAAAATGACAAAGAAATATTACTATTAAAGAAGGATGTGTGTATCACTCTCCAGTACACTGTGCCAGATATTGTGATGGAGGGTGATACAGGAGCACAGTTGAGGACCCTTCACCTTAGCTGCTTTCCTGCCTGGTCAGCTTGGCTGTAGCATGATACTTCTAGGACTCCAGCTCTCCTTTCACAGGCCAGAGCCAGGTCCAGCACTCCTTCCTGAGGCTTTCTATATTCCAGTCCACCTCTTTTTTTTTGAGTTGGAGTTTCACTCTGTTGCCCAGCCTCGACCTGCTGGGCTCCGGCGATCCTTCCACCTCAGCCTTCCAAGTAGCGGGAATTACAGGCATGCGCTACCACGCCC
>NW_007102508.1:60456-62183 GCF_000164805.1 Carlito syrichta | reverse complement strand
GTGTGGGGCCAAAGCAGATCTTGGAGTTGAGCTTGTTATGATAGAGTTCTGAAAGATTCATCAGCTTTGGGAGTCAGAGTAATAAGGGTGGGCCACCAGGCCCAGCCCAGGCCTTCCATGATCAGGCAGCAAAACTCTGCCTACACAGTACCCTTCAATCTACTCATACTTCATTTCTTCTTCTCCAGAGCAGAGATCAGTCTAAACAGCTCATAGGTCAAGGAAAAGTATCCTGAAGAGTCCAGTCAAGTACCTACTTCCTGCTAGTCACATCTTGGCTCAGGTTTGAGTGTTCCAAACCATTCTGGCCTCTCATTCAGCAATTGGATTTTACAGTTCAGAAAGGAGGTTGTCTTCTGCCTGATTTTTCTTATTTTAATTAGAAACCAACTTTTCTTGTATCCATGTTCTCATTTGCTAAATAAGAAACAACTCTGTATTGAAAAGGGTAATAGGATTACTATTTATTTATTTATTATCCCACAAACAATGTTTATTATACAGGTAAACCCTGATCCTTGTGATGGGCTTATAGGTAGGATTTCTGGTAGTGAGCACAGGCACCAGGGCCTCCAAACTTTTTGGATTCATAGTGACAGGGGTCAGCTACTGGCAGTGTCTGGTCATACTGAATAAGGATGTCTTTGATCTCCTTCTTGGAAGGCTCATCCACATATTTTTGGTAATAGGCCACCAGGGTTTTGGAGATGAACTGACGGATAGCATAAATCTTGGCAACATGACCACCACCCTTCAACCGGACACAGATATCCACGCCAGCAAACTGCTCCTTGTCCAGAAGCAGAACTGGATCCAGCAGCTTGTACTGCAGTGTGTGCAGCTCATCATCTCCAGGGCCCGCCTGCACACCTTGTTGAGGCCGTTGCCGTGTTTGCAGTGCGCCACAGCCCTGGCTTCCTCTTTCGTCTGAAGACCTGCACCAACTGCAGAGTGCCTTGGATGGCATGGCTGCGGGCGTAGACGAGAGCTCCTCACTGAAGAGAGCTCCTCATTGTGCGGTGCCATCCCAGAAAAAAGACTCATTTATTTTTATTTGACAGATAATTGTATATATTGACGGGAGTACAATGTGATGTTTTAATGCATGTATACATTATGAAATCATTAAATCAAGCTAACATATCCATGAACTTACCTATCATTTTTTTGTGGTGTGAACATTTAAAATCTATTATTTTAGCAATTTTGAAATATACTTCTTGTAGAAGATTCTTGAACTAATTAAGGGATAATTAATTATTTAAAGGAATGCATGAAAACATTCCACCCTCAGGATCATTAGTGTAGACACAGGTATTCTGTTCAAAGCGTTTTGCTAATAGATTATAAGGGATTATAAAGATGTGAACATTAGTAGGAAGAAAGATGAGAAGAGAACTGGGAGAAGGAAGAAATGGAAGCACATCACAAAGTAGTTAGAGGAGACTCAGATAGGAGTTCAGTGTGTTGAAAAGAAGTGTTCCAAGTGGAAAGGTCCCAAGTGCACAAGGACATACACACACTCAGGCACTCTGGTTTGCTGAGGATGACAATGTCCCACTCCTCTACCTTTTCGAATGGAGAGAAATAAGGATGGGACCACAGGGTTGCCAATACTGGAAGCAAATTCTGGTTGCTGTACTCCTCCTAGGAGAGCATCCCAGGAGCCCAGCATAGTCAGAGATAGAGCCCAATCCAGCGGTGGGGGGGGGGGAGAAGGGGGGGGG
>NW_007102508.1:59574-60436 GCF_000164805.1 Carlito syrichta | reverse complement strand
GGGGGGGGGGGGGGGGGGGAGAAGGAGGTGGCCCTGGGCTCTTTTTGCATAAGATGTGGAGCATAGTCCTTCTATCAGAATTAAACCTATTGTTCCAGAAAATGGGTTTGTTTTCATTCATTTAGTCCATGCCTTTACAACATCCAGGCACAGTGGGACTCCTAAAAGACACTGAACAGTCAAATAAGAGACTTGGTTCTTTCCTCCCTATTTCCAAGCTCTGGGTACTGGAAGGCTGTGCTTACAGCCTAGCCTAGCCCGTGCGTGGCAGCAAGTACACTTTTTTCTAGATGAATGAAGTCAAACTATTAGGTCGGTCTCCTCTGGTTACTCACTAGTGTGGGCACAGATGCCCTTGAGATTTCTTTTGTATTTATGCAGAAAAAGTTTAAGTTTAAAAAACAAAGCAGAACATAACTTTAACCATCAGTAATGGGAGTCGAACTCCTCAGGAGGACGCGGGCACACATTCTGTACTGACCATCGTTCCCCTCCCCTCAAGCAGACATTCCTTCTTTCACGCTCCAGCTCACTCTTTTTACTCCTCTTTCCCTCCACACCCGGATCAACCGTTAATCTGCGAATCTCTGACCGCAAAAGAAAAAAAAAAGGTGGGTGGGGGGATCCTGAAGTAGCAGAGCTAGGAAGGAGGAGGAGGAGAAAGGCGGGGAGGAGGAGGAGCCCGGCGAAGCCGAGTCAGAGGGACTGGTGGCTCCAGCGAGTGTGCAGCCCCGCGGGGAGCCGGCGCTCCAGGCTAGGAGCCCGTCAGCCCGCCCACCCGCCGGCGTCTTTGGCGCCCGCAGGCTCGTCGGCCTGCGCCCAGGGGTCTGCTACGCCGGAGCTGGGGTCGCCGTTCAGGGGC
>NW_007102508.1:28134-59554 GCF_000164805.1 Carlito syrichta | reverse complement strand
TGCCCCAGCGTCTGTGCCCGCGCAACCCGCCGCGGCCGCTGGTCGAGCTCTGCGACGTGAGCCACCTAGCCACGATCAGCCTGCTCCGGCAGCTCGCCGACCTCTGTGGCCACTCGCTGGCTCTACTCGAGGACCTCGAGGGGCACCTGCTGGCCCTGGGGCGCCGCACCGACAGCCTGTACCGGCGCACCGTGCGCCTCCGCCGCCGCCTTCCCTGCCGCCTGCGTGGCCCCGAGGACGACGAGCAAGAGCTAGGTAAACGGCGTCCGGGCGGCCTGAGACCCCGCGTCTACCCCACCTCTGGGGGCGCCAGTAGGCCCTCAGCTCTGCGCTTACCCTCTCCCCGCCTTCCTCCGCTCCTCCCCTCCACAGCACTCAGGGAGTGAGGGGATCCCATTTCCCTGACACCCCACCCCCCTCCGCTCTACCGCTGGAACTTCCTGCTCCTGGACCCTGTCCCGCCGTCTTGAGTGGCCCTGTGCCCTTGGGGCTCCCGGCCCTGGGGTTGGTAGCTGCCTCCTGGGGACTGATTTGAGGGGGACCCGCTGGGTCCGGGACGGCTTCGGCACCTCCGCACCTCCTTCCCCTCCCCGCATTCCCCCCTCCCCCCAGCCCGCGGCGCCCTCATCATCATCACGGCGTCGGGAATCAAACGGCCGAGCCGCTGGTGTTTTCGCTGTGGTCTAGGAGCTCAGCCACTTCAGAAATCGCGCCTGAGCTGCCTTCTACCTACGCGGTGGCAGGAGCGGGGCGGTAGTTCCTACTGGCTTTAAACCTGTGCAACTTTGCGCTGGAGCGTGGACGCGGCTCGCGCTCGGAGGAGAGTCTGTGCGCCCGCCCGCATGCTTCTCCCGGCACGTTCTGGGCCGCCGCGCCAGGGAGTGGCTCGGAGAGGGGGCGGGGACACTGCCCCGGGCTTCGCTGACCCCCTACCGCTAGGGTCGGTCCCGCTACACTGATTTGCTGGAGAGAACCATGTAAAGAAACTATCATCAGTTTCCTGAGCCCATTCATTTTAGGAATCAGCCATGCCTGAGAAACGCCAAGTCCCAGTGGTGCCCTCGCTGAGCACGCAGAACCTGTGAGAGGGTAGGTGGGCAACTCGAGTTCTTGTCTTTTACTATTTTGGATCCCCAAATTTTGAATGGGAGATCCTTTCTCCGTGGAATTACAGTGCCCCCATAAAAGTGTGGAACTTCTGCTGAAAGTAAGGTGATTGAATATGTGGAAAATGCTGACCACAACTGGGGCATGCCAGGTACCAGGGCCAATTAGTGCCTCCAGAAAATTAGGGAAAAAAGCAGTAGTGTGGCTAAAAAGTTTCAGATGGAAGCCGAAGATGGCTACTGGCTGACTTCTGAGTGAGCCTCCAGCTGCCTTGGAAAAGCCCCTCTCCATTGCAGACCCCACCCCATCCCCATGCCTTCCAGAAGGAA
This sequence comes from Carlito syrichta, assembly GCF_000164805.1. Lineage (NCBI taxonomy): Eukaryota > Metazoa > Chordata > Mammalia > Primates > Tarsiidae > Carlito > Carlito syrichta. The sequence goes on along the minus strand of NW_007102508.1, from coordinate 58,118 downwards.
AGGGAGTCAAAGGCCCTGGCACCCCTCTTCATAAAGGCCTTTGGTCTCTGAGGTAGATAGAAGAGGTCACTGGTGGAGAAAATTGAACTGGGTCCTATGAGAAAAAGAAGGTGGAAGCCACAGATAACTACCAGATAGAATGTAGACACGGAACCAGAAGCCTCTGTATGGCAGGGACCCAGGAAATCTTGGGCTCCACATCTGGTTACTGCTCAGCTAACAAAGGGGGTAAGAAGGTCTTTTTTTTTTTTTTGCTAGAGTCCCACTGATTACCAGGATTAGTTTAGGAGAAATTTGATAGTCAGCGTGGGGAGTAGTTTTCAAAATCCTCACACAGCTTGCAGAAAGCTACCTACTGAGTTCAGTAGAGTAAGTTAAGAACAGGGAGGAGGCTCTGCTTTTCCAACTCATATCTTCTGTCCACTGAATCAGTGAGCTCTTTTTGTGGGAAGAAAGACATGGCTTCACCAGATTACCTTGGGACCTAACCCTTTCCAGTGATCTGTCAGGTTAGAAAGAGATGGCGTTATCTTTTTTTTTTTTTTTTTTGAGTCTACTGTTCACTCCATCGCCCAGGCTGGAGTGCAGTCGCATTACTGGTTCACTGCATCCTCTACCTCCTGGGCTCAGGGTATCCTTCAGCTTCAGCATCCTGAGTAGCTGAGACTACAGGTGGTGCCACTGAGCCCGGGTATTTTTTTTTTTTTTTTTTTTGAGTTGTAGTCTCACTTGGTCACCCAGACTGGAGTGCAGTGGCCGCTCCCGGCCACTGCAGCCTCGACCTGCTGGGCTCCGGCGATCCCGCCACCTCAGCCTTCCAAGTAGCCGGAATTACAGGCATGCGCTACCATGCCTGGCTGATTTTTTTTTTTATTATTGTAGAGATGAGGTCTCGCTGCCCAGGCGGGTCTCGAACCCGCAGACTCAGGCAATCCACTCACCTCAGCCTCCCAAAGGCGCGGGATTACAGGCTGAGCCACTGAGCCCGGCCCGGCTAATTTTTTTAAATTGTTTTGTAGAGATGAGATCTTGCTATGCTGCCCAGGCTGGTCTTGAACTCCTGGGCTCAAGTAGTCCTCCTGCCTCAGCTTCCCAGCATGCTGGGACTACAGGCAGTGCCATTGTGCCCGACCTGAATGTCTTTCAAAGGAAGCAATTCTTAACATTAATTGCCAATGGTTTGGCTTCTTGGAAGTTTGCAAGAGCAGAGAGAGTGGCCATCTCTCGTATTTGATTTGACCACTTGCCTTTGAAAATGTGTATATTACTCGACTAGGCACCCAGGGGACTGCTGCAAAGATGGAACAGAGCTACCTTCTCTAAGTTGGTGAAAAGGTCTTCTTTTCCATTTTCTAATCTAATGCTTTACCCTAGACTACCCTTGAGTTTCCTTGTGCACACGTTTCTCTTCAGGAGCTGTGATTGCATAGCACTGAAATTAGGCCTTCCCAGCAATGGTCTGAGCATACGTGCCAAATGCAAAGAGAGGGAGCATAATCAGTGTGCCATCTGGCCACCCCCTTGTCGCTTAGGCATGAGCTTCAACAAGGTGTTCAGCAGGCCGAATATTGATTTTGACCATAAATAAATAAATAAACGAATGTTGTCAAGTCTTGCCCTTTTTTCTTCCCTGTGCCCTTTCTTTCCCTTTCTTTTGCTGGAGGTCAGCACTCCCAGTCAGCATTTTACCCTACATAGCCTCCATCTGACTGGATTTTCCCCAGATTCTTCCTCTAGCTATTTCTTTAAAATATGGGGGCAAGAGAAACCTGGGATGGAGGGAGGAAGGTTTGGAAGCATCATGGTCAGAGTGAATGACAGTTGACAGGGGAGCAGCTTGTAGCCTCCCTGCAGGGACAACTTGGCTGCCATCAATCAGCCCTGCAGGCTGGGCTGGGGCCCTGGGAAGCAGCAGGGGGAGGATAGGAAGGGGAGAAGGAAATAAGAGAAAGTAGATGCTGAAACAAGTCCAAGATGGTTCTCTACACAATCTCTGCCCTAGAAACTCTTGTAACTGGTATGGTGTGGGGGTTGGATATGGGAGGAGGAGAGGGCATGGTCCTGCCTATACATTGAGATTCTCCCCACATCTGGTTTTGAATGTAAGCCATTTTATTGCATTTGTGGCCTGTACCCTGTGCTCTTCATTTCAAGAATGGTCAAAGCCGGGGGAAATAGCTCCCTGCCTGTCACCATGTGCTGAGTCAATCCAAGCTTTCCAGTTCCTCCCTCAGAGATCTATTTATTGTTTGTAGGTGCTTAGATGATGATTACAAAAGCAATCAGGCCATCAGCATAGGGGTATAATATTTTCTTTGTGAGCAAGGAAGTCACTGAAACACTAGATAACTCTAGGTATGCTTAATAACACTGAAGAGCTATCATGTTATATTAGCTCATGAACTTGCTGTGGGAAAGATGTTCTGTTGCTTCTTGTAGTTATTTTGGCTTGAATACAGCCAGTTGGGTCCATGGTGGAAACTCCCTCTTCATCTTTATGCAAAATTCCTACCTTTTGATTTTCCAACTTTGTGGCAACTCTGGCTCCAAATCAGAAAGGACAGCTGGTTTATTTATGTTTAAATCGTAATTCCAGTGTGAAGGGAGACTGTTGTAAATCTATATGGAGATGAAGAAGTAAAAACGACACCTTTAGACTATAGCCGGCTTGTCATGAGAAGAGGCCTTGTAGACCCTGAGTCTGAATGTTGTTGCTAATGAGGAGAGGAGGCGGCCTCTTGAGTCGGATAGGGTGTGTGGCTGGGAAGACCTTTGGGAACTTGGAGCAGGCACTGTGCCAGGACTCACTTTGTCTCTGTCCTACTCGTCATCCCCAGAGACCCTTAGCACAGTGGGTTGACAAGTGGGGAAGGGGAGCAAACCCATTTTCTCTCCTCTCACTCTACTCCCCATTTCCATTTTCTCTTTAAATACCATGAAATTCTTGGTCTGTTTCATAGTATTTCCATGTGTTGAAAACATCTTCCCTGGAAATTTGGATACCAAAATGTCCACTAGAATTTCCTCTACTTTAGAAACAAAGAATTCCATCTTCCCCTTTTTTAGATACATGAACAGCTAAAGTGATAAAAGCATCAAGATGTTGGAGTAGTAGAGTAGTAGGAGAAGATTCAAGTTATGGCTCTTGGGTTCAACTTTGACCTTGATGAAGTTGATTTGGTTTCTGGAGGAGAGTGATGCATTTGCATCATCTGTCCCTACACCCCTCTGGCTTGGGCAGTCTGTTTACACTATGTGGCATCAAAAATTCGGTCATTAACCACTGTGAGCATCAAAACCCCTGACAACTCAAGCCCAGAAAGGGGAAGGGACCTGTCTAAAGGCACTGAGCTATCAAGACCTTCAGTAGCTCCGAGTGCTGAAAATATTTTAGTACCTTCTCACATGTGAGAAGTGAAACAACACTAAACCTTCAAATAAAATGTTCTTTTGAAATGACTCAAAGCTCACATGTATGTTGACATTAAAATAGCTTCTTACTAGACTCTTTCTCTCTTCTGCCCTCTGTCTTTTGCACTCCTGCTGTTGATGGCCCAAGCATGTATTTCATCTGCTTATTTGGGAATGTGGCACTGGCCATGTCATACAACAGGTCAGTAGCAGGAGGCCTCAACGTAGGAGCCAGGCCTTCTTACATCCAGGCTAGAGTTTCTGCCTTCTACAGTGATGCTAAGTTCAAAGTCAGTTGTTCATTGAGGATCACCTCCTTGACATTTTCTCTTGCTGGAACTTGTTCAGAATGAAGAATGACACCTCTACCTTTAGAAACTGAGAGTGCCCTGTGGTTCTGCAATTGGGACTTGTGGGGTGAGCTGGAGCTGGAGAGGAGGGAGGAAGGTCAACCTTGCATTGTATAGAGAATAGGTGTGAGGCTCCTGGCTCCCTTGTTAAAATATTCCACTTCTTTAAGTGGAAAATCACTCTGGCAAAAGGATCTTCAGGTGGGAAGTGGTAGCTGGCCAATGACCCTGATGCTGCCCTCTGAAGGTCATCTTAACATTGTGATCCCTCCTGATCCGTCTGTCATCTTGATACTTGCTCTTCTCTTTTGTAACTTTCAATTCAATTGTGGACACTGCTTTCCACACACCTGCATCCTGACTATTTCTGTTATTCTAATAGAGTCTGGTTGGCATTTCAAAAGGCACTTTTATTAAAAATCAAGGGAAATGAGAAGGTAAAATTATCACAAAAAATGCGTTTAGCATACACATTTCCAAGGTATGGATTTCTTATCCTTCAGTGCTCAAGTAGCTTAATAGGCTCACTGGCTTTGCTGCTCTATACTCTTTCTGAAGGCTTCAAATCCCCTTTTCCTAACCTTGAAAGGTAGGAACAACTCTTATTTTCTCTCATTATTTTATAGCCTTGAAGAGTAGGTATAACTTTGCCTGAGCCCTGTCTGACCTCTGTGCTGAGTGCTAAAGACCTAGAGGCAAATAAGACCCAGTCTCTCCCTTCAAAGAGCTCCTAGGCAACAGGGATGGGTACCATCTAATTTTCCACCACGTCAGTAGGTAGTGCCTGGACATCAGAACTTCTTTAGATGGAGGAGAACTGATAACTGGAACCGGGACCCCAGTTCACATCCTAGAGGATTCTTCTACAGTCTGGTGTGGGGTTCAAGGATGGAATTTGGATTTTAGAGTCCCCTATGGTTAAAACCAAAACCAAACAATGACAGATTGTTGCTGTGAATTCAGCAATGCATTAATTTTTTACATGAATTTTCTGTTTTAAACATAATAACCTTATCAGAACACATATGAAGAGTAGTGCTTATTCAACTTATGGTCAATGCTTGGTGAATCTGCAAACTTACAGACTTCTTGTGATAACTCTGTGGCCCTCTAGAGCCTTCTACCCTCAGTTGGGAACCACCGGCTTAGTCTTCCTAGTTCAAGCTATCAGCTCTCTCCTGTTCTGTAAAATTCCATGATTTTACTCAGATAAACCCTCACTGAAGTTTTCAAGATAGAGTGTATGGGATGGCAATACCTTAATGGACAAGGTTGCTTAATAATGCCATAAACAGGAGGTGTGTTGAATAAGTGTAGAAGTACCAAGGTGCTTTGTGTGAGATCATGCACAAGACGACTAGGTATTAGTCGGTTAACTTGGGAGGTTTGAGCAGTCAGGTGGCTTTCCCTTCCTTCTTTTTCTCCCTCCTTTACTTTCTTTCTAAAATGTAAGCTCCTCAATAAGACATGATCTCCTTGAGGGTAGGGATCTGTATCTGTTTTTACAGTTGTGCCTTCAGCTCCTGAAACAGTGCTTGGCACCTAACAGGTACTTAGTAAATACCTGTTAAACTGAATTCCTTCTTTCTAGCCATTGCACATTTATTGAGCACCTGACCGTGGGCCTGGCTGTCCTGTGCTGGTTTCTAGGGATACAGAACCGAACTAGGATGCAGGCCCATGGTCCAGTGGGGAAAGCAGCAGATCACAGTGCTGTGGAGACAAGCTTAGAGTATTAAGGGAAGACAGAGGAGGCACACCTGATTCAGCATGGAGGCTGGGCGAAGCTTCCAGAGGAATGTGATGTCTGAGTTCTGAAGGATGATCCGGCTTCGAGGAGAATGTGATGTTTGAGTTCTGAAGGATGATCCAGAGCCCGTTGAAGAAGGCGGGGGAGGGAATTCCTGGCTCAGGAAATAGCCTGTGCTAGGCCCTGAATGTGTGAGAGAGTTAGTGTGGGGGAGGAACTCACTGTTACTGATTCAGGAGGAGAGAGAACAAGGCACCTCCTGACTCAGAATGAGCCCCCAGGGTGGAGGTGGGATGGGGAGTACCTCACATTCAGTTTGTTGGTCAAGCAGTTGGATAAGAGGGTCTTGGGAAGGTTGAAATGCATGATTCAAATGAAGTTGCAATATTAACTGAATTTTCTTGATCTACATTCAAGTTTTCATTATCCTTGGGCAGATGAAACCATGGCAACCTCAGCCCCTCCCTGTTTTGCAGAGCCAAGTCCTGGGCTCCCCTAAGAAGGACAGAGCAGGAGGGGACCCAAGCCACAGTGAGGAAGAGAAAGCAAGAGACTGCCTGCTTGTGTGTCCAGGCAGTGTTTATCCAGTTGTTCTCCAAAGCTAAATATATTATTTATGCCCCTGCTTTTCTGTAAGAAGGGACATTTCAGGTTTGACTTTATATATACATATATTTTGAGTTGGAGTCTCACTCTGTCACCCAGACTGGAGTGCAGTGGCCACTCCTGGCCACCGCAGCCTCAACCTCCTGGGCTCTGGCGATCCTTCCGCCTCAGCCTTCCAAGTAGCTGGAACTACAGGCGCATGCTACCATGCCCGGCAAATTTTTGATTCATTGTAGAGATGAGATCTTGCCAAGTTTCCCAGGTGGGTCTCGAACCTGTGAGCTCAGGCAATCCATTCACCTCGGCCTCCCAAAGCGTGCGATTACAGGCTGAGCCATCGAGCCCAGCCTTGACTTTATATTTTATTATTGTTTTTCTTTCTGAACAGCATAAGTCCTTCAGAATGGTCTGTAACATGTCTAAGAGAAAATCAGAAAATTTTTTTTCTTTAGAAAATAAACTCAAAGAGGAGATGAATTTTTTTTGAAAAAAGCAACATGATCTTATTTGGCATAAAGATAACAGATTATTAAAATTTTAAAAAGAATGGTATCATCCAGGAAGCTGGACACAATGAAGCAGCTACATGTAGAGACTGCTGGTGACAGTGTACCTGAACAGCTCTTTTTGAAAAGTAATCTGGTTGTAGCTACTAATATTGTACATATGCATATAATTTTGCCCAGTAATTCCTTTCCTGGTAGTCAATTTTATTTTATTATAGGAATGTGGGATAAAAGTGAGGATTTAAGTAGGCTGCATGCAGGCGAAGTTTGGGCTTCTAACTGGCCCTCACTCCCCAAGTAATGAACGAAGTACTGTTTGTGTTGTCACTTGTCCCTCACCCTCTTCCTTCCCTCCCTGTCCCCCAGTAGTGGCTAGTGACTGCCAATACCTCCCTTGTGCTAATGTGAATAATGTTCAAGGCCCACTTATGAGTGAGAACAGGTGGTATTCAGATTTTTGTTTCTGTGATAGTTCACTTAGTATGATGGTCTCCAACTCCATCCGATTTGTTGCTAAGTCCATGATTTGTTCTTCTTTATGACTGTGTAATACTCAATGGTGTATATGTACCACACTTTTAAAATCCAGTCTACTTTTGATGGGCAGTGTGGTTGGTTCCGTGTTTTTATTATTGTGAGTAGTGCAGCAATAAACATGCGAGTGCAGGTGTCTTTTTTGTAAAACGATTTGTGTTCTTCCAGGTATATTTCCAGGAGAGGGATTGCTGGATTGCATGGAAGGTCAATTTTTAGTTCTTTTAGGAATAGTCCTCCTGCTTTACATAGAGATTGAACTAGCTTGCACTCCCACCAACAGTGTAGAAGCTTTCCCTTTTCTCTACTCCTCTGCCAGCATCTGTTGTTTGACTTGTAAATGATAGCCATCCTTATGGAGTTGTGATATCTCATTGTAGTTGTGATTTGCATTTCTTTGATGATTAGTAAGGCTGAGCATTTTTTCATGTGTCTGTTGTCTGCTTGTATGTTGTCTTTTGAGAAGTGTCTGTTCATGCCCTTTGCCCACTTTTTAGTGGGATGGTTTGTTTTTTCCTTTCACTTCATTTGAGTTCCTTGTGGATCCTGGATGCCAGACTTTTGTCAAATGCATAATTTGCAAATAACTTTTCCCATTCTGTGGGTTGTCTCTTTACTCTCTTGATGGTTTCTTTTGCTGTGTAAAAGCTTTTCAGTTTGATAAGGTCCCACTTGTCTATCTTAGCTTTTATGGCGTTTGCTTTTGGGAACTTGGTCAAGAATTCATTGTCTACTCCAATGTGCACAAGGGTGTTTCCTACATTTTCTTTTAGGATTCTTATAGTTTGAAGTTGTACATTCAGGTCTTTGATGCATTTTGAGTTGATTTTTGTAGATGGTGATATGTGCACCATCTACAAAAATGCAATTTAATTCCTCTGCATGTGGTCAGCCAGTTTTCCTAGCACCATTTGCTAAATATGGTCTTCTTTCCCCAGTGATAGTTATCAGTTCCTTTGTCGAAGATTAGTTGGTTGAGAGACTATGTTTTTGCTTCTGGAATCTCTGTCCTGTTCCATTGGTCTATGTGCCTATTTTTGTACCAATACCAGGCAGTTTTGGTTATTGCAGCCTTGTAGTAAAATTCAAAGTCTGGAAGTCTGCCACCTCCTGCTTAGTTCCTTTTGATGAGAATTGTTTTGGCTCTTCATGTTTTTTTATGTTTCCATATGAATTTCTGTATTGTCATTTCCAGGTCTGAAAAAAATGATGTTGGTTTTGATGGGTATTGCATTGAATCTGTAGATTGCCTTGGGTAGAATGGACACCTTGACAATGTTGATTCCTCCAATCTATGATCATGGAATGTTTTTCCATTTTTTTGTGTCATCCTTGATTTCTTTGAGCAGCACTGTGTTCTAGTTCTAGATGTAAAGGTCTCACTTTTCTGGTTAGGTGGATGCCAAGGTATTTCATTTTTTTGTGGCTATTGTGAGTGGGATTGTGCTTTTTACTTGGTTCTCCGCCTGCTTGTCGCTAGGAATGCAGCTGTCTTTTGCATGTTGATTTTATAATCTGAGACTTTACCAAAGTCATTTATCAGTGCCAGGAGGCTTTTGACAGACTCCCTAGGGTTTTCAAGGTATAGAATCATATAGTCCACAAAATGTATGATAGCTTAGCTTCCTCTTTTCCTATTTGGATACCCCTGATTTCCTTCTCTTGCTTGATTGTTCTGGCTAGGACTTCCAACACTACGTTGAACAGGAGGGGTGAAAGTGGGAATCTTTGTCTTATTCCTGTTCTTAGAGGAATGCTTCCAGCTTCTGTCCATAGAGCAAGATGTTGGCTGTGGGTTTCTCATAGATGGCCCTTACTGTTTTGAGGAATGTTTCTTCTATGCCTAGGTGCTCAAGGTTTTTTATCAAGGGATACTGGATTTTGTCAAATGCTTTCTCTGATTATTGATATAATCATGTGGTTCTTGGTTTTACATCTGTTAATGTGCTGAATTTTGTTTATTGTCTTGTGAATGTTGAAATCACCCCTGTATCCCAGGAATGAAGCCCACCTGATCATGGGGGATGATCCTTGAGATGTGTCATTGGATCCAATTTGCTAGAATCTTGTTGAGAACTTTTGCGTCTGTGTTCATTAAGGAGACTAGCTTGTAATTCTCTTTCCTTGTTAAGTCTTTGCCAGGTTTGGTTGTTAATATGATGTTAGTGTCATAAAATGATTTGGGGAAAATTCCATCATTTTTTTTTTTTTGAGTTGGAGTCTCACTCCGTCGCCCAGACTGGAGTGCAGTGACATGCTCCCAGCCACGGCATCCTTGACCTGCTGGGCTCGGCGATCCTTCCGCCTCAGCCTTCCAAGTAGCCCGAACTACAGGTGCACGCTACCACGCTGGCTAATTTTTTATTTATTGTAGAGATGAGGTCTCACCAAGTTGCCCTGGTGGGTCTCGACCATCATTCTTGATTGTCTGAAATACTTTCAATAAGTTTGGTATCAGCTCCTCCTTGTATGTCGTGTAGTATTCAGCTGGGAAGTAATCTGATCCAGGACTTTTTTTGGTGGGGAGATTTCTTATGACTGAGTCAATTTCCTGGATTGTTTATTGGTCTATTTAGAGTTTTAATTTTTTCTTGGTTGCACCTTGGAAGGTTTTATGATTTCAGAAAGTCTTCCATTTCTTTTAGATTTTCTAGTTTGTTTACATACAGATGTTCATAGTAATCGCTAATAATCTTTTGAATTTCTGCAGGGTCAGTTGTGAATTTGGCTTTCTAATTGTATTTATTTGGACTTTCTCTATCTTTTTTAAAAGTTCCATCTGGCCAGGGGTCTGTCAATTTTATTATCCTTTCAAAGAAGCAGCTTTTTGTCTTGTTGATCCTTTCTATGATATTTTTGTCTTCTATATCCTGCAATTGTTGTTTTATCTTGGTAATCTGGATTCTTCTGCTGAAGTTAAGATTTAGATGATGTTGCCTTTCCTGTTCCCTTAGGTGTGATGTTAGGCTGTTTACTTGTGATCTTTCTGTTTTCTTGATTTGCGTGTTCAGTGCTATGAATTTTCCTCTTAGCCCTGATTTCATAGAATCCCAGAAATTCTGATAAGATGTGTCTTTGTTTTAGTTTTTTCCCAAGAATCTTTTTTATTTCTTACTTGATTTCTATGCTGACCCAGGAGTCATTCAGCAGCATGTTGTTTAGGGTCCATGTCTTTGTATGTTTTGGGGCAATCTTTTTGTTGGTGATATTTATTTTTATTCCACTGTGATCTGAAAAGATACATGCATGGTATTATTTCGATTTTTTGAAATTTGTTCATGCCTGATCTATGTCTGAGAATGTGATCAATCTTGGAGTATATTCCATGTGCTGATGAGTAGAATGTATACTCCGTAGACGTTGGGTGGAGTGTTCCATAGATATCTGTTAAATCCATTTGACCAAACTTCCAGTTAAGGTTCCAGATCTCCTTGTTTGTTTGTTTTTTTCCTCAGTGATCTATCTATAGCTGTTAGTGGGGTATTTACGTCTTCAACTATGATTGTGTGAGAGTCAATGTCCTCTCTTAAAGTACTTAGTAGTTTTATAAAACCTGGTGCTCCTGTGTTGGGTGCAAATGTGTTTAAGATGGATATTTCTTATTGGTGGATTGAGCCTTTTATCATTATGTGGTGTCCTTTTGTGTCCTTATTAACTTTTGATAGTTTGAAGTCTGCTTTGTCTGATATCAGCATAGCTACTCCTGCTTTCTTCTGTTTTCTGTTTGCCTGAAATATCATTTTCCAGTACCCAACTTTGAGCCTTTCAGTGTCCTTTGCAGTGAGATGAATTTCCTGGAGTCAGCAGATTGTTGGATCATTCTTTATTCAGTTTGCCACTCTCTGTCTCTTCAGTGATGCATTTAGTCCTTTCACATTCAAATTGATTATTGACATGTGAGGGTTTATCTCTGCCATGGGGATCTTAGGGGATAGCTTTGTTTACTTTTTATTTTTATATTTATAAATGTGTGTATTTTCATTTTTTTGAGTTCTCTATATAGTCTGTTGATTCTGTGCTTGCCTGTACTTTTGTGATGAGTATAACTGTTTTTTATTTTCTGTGATCAACATCTTCTTAAGTGTCTCCTGAAGGGCTGGTCTGGAGGCAACATATTCTTTTAGGGATTGGATGTCTGGGATTTTAATTCTCCATCACTGATGAAGCTTAGCTTGGTGGGGTAAGAAATTCATGGCTGGAATTGCCTGTCTTTAAGAACATTAAATATTGGACTTCAGTCCCTTCTGACTGTAGCTTTTCTTCAGATAAGTCTGGAGTGATTCTGATGGGTCTTCCCCAGTAGGCAGTCTGACTTTTCTTTCTTGCTGCCTTTAGGATTTTTGCTCTCATGCTTACTTTGTGGAGGTAGAATTACTATGTGTCTTGGAGTTGATCTTCTCATGTGATACTTTGCAGGAGTTCTCTGAATCTCTTGTGTTTGAATGGACTCCTTTCTAGTGAGATGTGAGAGGTTTTCTTGGATGACCTCATAGAATGTTTGTTCCATGGTGTTCTCAGTGTCCCTTTGTGCTTTAGGGATACAAATCAGGTGTAGATTAGTCTTCCTAACATAGTCCCACATCCTTCAGAGGCTTTGCTCCTTTTGAGCTTTTTCCCTATGTTTTTGACAGACTGGGTCAATTCCATATTTTGGTCTTCAAGCTCTGAGATTCTTTCCTCTGCTAGGTTGATCCTGCTCCCTATGTTTGTTATGTTGTTTTTGATTTTCAGGATGGAGTTCTTCATTTCCATTATTTCAAAATAGGCTTTTTCTGAAATCGAGCAATTCTACTTTTACTTCCTGTATGACTTTGGTGAGTTTTGCTTCTAGTTTCTCTTGGTTCTCTTTTCATTTTAGCCATCCAATCTCTGTTTTCTGTGACTGTCATGGGGCAGGTCATTCAGGAGGATTTCCATTGTTTGTTCTCTGGTAGCTACCTTTTCAAGCACTGTTTCTTTAGTACACTAAAGGTTGCCTATATTTTTTCATTGATTTTTCCTCATTTTTGACAGCCTCTCTTCCGTCTCTGTAATTCTTTTGGTTTTGTTGCTCTGAAGCTAGTCACTGACCCTCTGTTCTAGGACCTTTTCTGTGGTTCCATATAGGTAACTCAGTGAGAGAGGGAGGGGCATTCACTTCAGCTCCTTGCTCAACCCTATGGCAGGTTTCTCAACTGTAATAGCCACTGATGCAAAGAGTGGGTGAGAGGCATGGGCCCCCATCTGCTATCTGTGGTTTGTAACCCAGAAACCTCACCAAGAAAGCCTTGGGGTGTCAAGCTGTCTTTCATGTCGCTCCCTCCCTGTTCAAGTACATACTCTGCTCTTGAAAAAGAGCAATTTCCCTGCCATAGGGTATAGAGGGAGGGAATCTGCCCTGTAGGCACACAGGGCTTGGAGGTGATTCTTATTGATCTGGCTAGGAAGATGGGCCAGGCGCCAACGAGGTTTACTCTGCAGGCAGGCCTTCCCTGCCTGGGAGTTGGCTGACCAGCTCTGCTGGCAGAAGTCATGTTCATGGCTGCTGATTCATCATAGTGTTTTTTTTTTATTCTGCTTGGAATCCAGTTGCCCATCACTGTGCCCTGACCAGGACTCCTCCCACGTGGGACTGACTCATGCATGACTGGGAGCGGGGTGAAGGAACCCAAAGCCTCTTAGGTACTCTCACCCACTCTTGTTCACCAGGCAGGGTTTCACTTCTTGTCTGAGCCTGGTGCAGAGCTGAGGATGGGGCACCTGGATTTCTGCATCTGCCGTCGTTTTCTGGTCTTTATGTGTTCAAAGAGACCTTTGCTGAGCGCAAGGTGCTTCGCTCCTCCAAAAGTGTTTCCATCTGTTGACAGCTTGGTCCCTACTCTCTGCCTTGTTGGGGGAGAGTAGTGCTGGTCTGCTGCTCCACAGTGGCCATATTGGATCCCCTCTCAGGGGATGAGTTTTTAAAATGCATCTATCAGCTGTTTTTATTTTGACTTGAATCATTTGCTTCTGACAACAGTGTGATTAGCTGCCTGACAATTTAAAGTCTCATCCCCAGTATCTGCAACTTGCCAAACTCAGATTATTCCCGGTACAACTCCCACCTCTCCTACTTGAAGGCCCGGAGGTGACTGTGCCCTCCTTACATTAACATCCTTGGGAGCTGTCTGCCCTTGCAGGTCCCAGTGTTTCAGAGTTGTCAGCAATATAGGCTTTGTTGTTATGCACCGTGTGCTTCTTTTGACTTAGTAATTCCATTTCCAGGACCTTATGCTAAAGAAATAATCAGATGTTGTGGGGAAAACATTTGCAAGCCGGGCGCAGTGGCTCACGCCTATAATCCCATCACTTTGGGAGGCTGAGTTGAGAGGATTGCCTGAGCCTATGAGTTCGAGACCAACCTGGCCAACTTTGATGAGACCTCATCTCCACAATAAATAAAAAAAAAAATTAGCCGGGCATGGTGGCACATGCCTGTAATTCCAGCTGCTTGGAAGACTGAGGCAGGAGGATCACCTTATCCTAGCGGGTTGAGTCTGTGGTGGCCGTGAGCATGCTACTGCTCTCCAGACTGGGCGACAGAGTGAGATTTCAACTAAAAAAAAATTTGCAAAGATCCTCACTTCATCTTTTGGTTATTTATATTAACTGGAAATATGAAAATAACTTAAACATTCAGTAATAAGAGAGTGATGACATAAGTTTCCCTAGGTTTATATGGTAGACTATTGTACTGCTATGAAAAACCATGCTCTAAACAAATATATAAGGATACATGGAAATGCACAAATTAATGCACACACACACAAGAAACTGGAAAGTTATATGCCAAGATATTCACAATAGTTATCTCAGGGTGATGGGTTATGGTATAGGTGTGTTTTTTTTCCTTCTACCATTCTTTATTTTTCAAAATTTCCCAAATGAACATCCATTACCTTTAATAAATAGAAAAAAATGGGTGACACATTAAGAAAAATAATCTTGGGATTTGGAATGAGCAGCTTCCAATTGAAGTCCCATTTGCCCGGCCCTTATTAGCTAACACTGATATCTCTGAGCCACAGTTCCTTATCTGTAAAATGAAGTTAAACACTACCTGGTTCAGAGGGTTGTTGTGAGGACCCAAAATAATATGTGTAAAATGCCTGGTGCATATACCACAATCATGGACACCATCACTGAATACTAACTAAGAAGATGAAATTCTCCCAGCACTTCAGGAGGCCAAGGAGGGAAGATTGTTTGGATTGTTTGAGCCCAGGAGTTCAAGACCAGCCTGGGCAACATAGTTAGACCTTGTCTCTATAAAATAAAAATAAAAAAATTAGCTGGACATGGTGGCAAACACCTGTAGTCCCAGCTACTCAGGAGGTTGAGGCAGAAGGATCACCTGATCCCAGGAGGTCAAGGTTGCCATGATCACGCCACTGCACTCCAGCCTGGACAACAGAGTGAGACCCTGACTCAAAAAAAAAAAGGAGATGAAATTCCACGAAGCCTTGGATGGAGGTACTGTCAAGACAAAGTAATAATAAGAATATTTCTTAGACAGCTCTGAATTTCAGGCATTTTTCCCTTTCCAGAATATGTAAAGAATGGTTGTGTGCCTACGGAGGAGCTGCATGTAGCTTTTGAGGCTGTCAGTTCATCCCCCCCAAACCCAGGATTTTCCTTTTCTTTGACTCCTCCCTGCATTCTCCCCCTCTGACAGCTGTTCACTGCCTTCACCAACCAAAGAGGAAAACATTCTTTGGGAACTAAAGCTGAGGCACCACCGAGAGTACTGGCAGCTATGAGATGATTATTGTCACTGAGAATATGTGGTGCAGGCTGACCACAGAACCTGCCAAGCTGGGATGCCAAAGAGGGACTTTAATGAAACAGCAGAGGATGGGTGGATGCAAGCTGAACAGTCAGACAGTGTCCCCTGCCTTTGGGCAGAGCTCTTGCCCAGGTGTCTTGCTGGCTTTTTGTTTTCTTCCCTTCAGGATGTCTGCATGACTCCTCGTTGGGATTATTAGTTTTACAGAACTAACTTGGTTTATGGGCAAAGAAACAACTCCTTCTCACAAAACTTATGGAGCCTAAGGGTGTTTCAGTGAAGTATTGGGCAGGTTGCCTGAGGGCCCACAAGCCTAACTCTTAACCAGCATGGATATGGAGTGAGGAAAACTCACAGTCAGGTAGCCTCAAGGTCATGGGCACACCTTAGCAGTGCCTACAAGATGCCCAGATCACCAGGAAATTCAGTCGTCTCCCTTGGTAGAATCCTTCACACTGCTTGTCTAATTGCATTTTTCATTTTTAAAATTGCAGCCATAGACGCATAAAGACCCTGGCTGAAAATCTAATCAAATCTCACCTAGAGAGCTTTAAAAAAATTACTACTGTTGTGCTAAATTCTCGATAATTATGTAAAATGATTATGTAAAATAAAGATATTATTGACAAAGGTATGGTGATGCTTAAAACAAAGTCCTCTGTAATCAGTAAATGTCAGTAAAATGTACCCTAAATTGTTTTTGTTTGTTTATTTTAGCATTTTTTCTTTTTTAAAAAAATTATGTCAGTGGCATTAGTGGGTACAAATGATTTTTGGTTACATGGATGCATTGCATAGTGGCAAAGAAGTCTAGGCTTTAAGTGTACCCTCCACCTGTACCTCTGCACATTGTACTCGGTATACCTTAAATGTTAAAAAAAAAAAACCTTCCTAATGCCATGACCCCACCTCATACCAGTGAAACCAGATTTTCAGGGAGATGAGTCCCAGGAATTAGTATTTTTTAAAAGTTCCCAAGTGAGTCTATTATGCAGCCATGGTGAACAACCCCCGTTACAGAGAATTAAAGCTGGAAGAGACCAGTCCAGAGTTTCCAACTTATTTTACCACATACTTCTTTACACATTATAATGTACTTGTGAATAATGAGCATAAACTCATTAATGCAGGCTTAGATGAAAGTAAGTGACAAAAAATGATCTCATGGATGAATTAATTACAAGCAGTAATACTACAAAGTTAAGTAATATACCTTTTAGCTTTATAAGAGAACAAAGGAAATTAAAAAACCAAAACCATTTTATTAATAAAAATAATAATTACATATTAAGGAAAGTAAAACTTTAAAATTTTACATGTTTTGGTTATAGTGTCATCAAAAACCACTAACATTTTAAATAATAGTATTTTTGTTTTCTTGTGTCATGGCTGCTTAATATCACTCATGATGTTACTGGGTTGGATCCCTACATCAGGTCAATCTCAACTTACTTTTCTTTGCAACAGAATATAAAGATTCCACTATGCACAGGTTTATTGGAGTGTAGGTAAGAGGAAAGAAACTTCTAGCTTGTAATATTTAGTGTTCCAGATTAGGCTGTGCCAGAAATTACAAATCGAAGTTGAAATGGCTGCCTATGAACCAATGTCTAGCTTGGACTCCCTCCCCCGTTCTCTTATGTGCTTTCCCCCGTTTTCTGATGTGACACGCCATTTCATGTAGGTACATTATTGCATTAATAACAGTGTATGATAGTGACGACAACTGTGTAAATGCATCGAGTATTTTAAAACCCATCTATACGTCAACAAATGCAATTTAAAAGAAAAGGTATTTCTCTTTTTTTCCTTTATAATCCCAACAGAAATGGTTTTAAAATGTGGATCTATGCCAATAACCACTCAGAGAAAGGAAGACGGTCAGGCCAAAGGCATCTCTGGGTTGGTAGCTGTGTGTTTGGATTTCCAGTGTAGAACCTCTCCTGTGGCTATTTTGAGGTCCTGAGACATCCACTTAGATAACTCTGTCAGCAACTACAAGGGAAATACCGGGTCAAAGGGGACAAGAGGAGAGAGGAGAATTGTGGGGGGCACTTTTAGCATCCCCCCTCTGTGCTGTGATCAGACTGGAGTGATGCTAAAGGAAATCCCTATAGTCACCCCCCCCCGCTCAGCAATACCAGACATTAAGGATGATAAATAAGGCATCAGCAAGAGGCTGTAGTTGGGTGAGATGGCATGCACCTGTAGTCCCAGCTACTCGGGAGGCTGAAGCTTGAGCCCAAGAGTTCAAGGCCAGCCTGGGCACCATAGTGAGACTCTATTTTTTTTAAAAAGAGGCTGCAGTGTCTTCAGAGGAATCTGTTTTAAGAAGGCTGAGAAGTGTGTTTTCAGGAAGAGTTCCACTCAAAATAGTGAAAATTAAAGATGAGATTCAGTACTGAAAAGCAGGGAACAGTCCAAGTCCCAGGAAACTCAGCCATTAAGAGAACTCATTTCTTGAAGATTCTGGATAGCAAAGTCTCCCTGTATTCCAATTTCCAGCCTATATTACTTCTTGGAATAACTAGTTACGTAAGTTTACTCCCCATTGTGAAATAGCCCAGTGAAATATTTTTCCTATAATTCTGAGTTAATGAAAATACTAGATTTAAAACAAATGCTATTGACTTGCACAGAGGTTTTGCATTTTGTGCCTGTAGCTTCCAGACTACCTGATGCACATGGGAAGTTGAGTGGTGAGGGAAGGGGAAGGGACAGTGAAGGTGAGAAATCTCTCCATCCTAGTAAACATTTATTGAACTCCTTTTTGATGACAGCAGGAGCTGGCAGCATATGTGGCAAATAGGTGTCACCTCTAGGCAGACAGATGGCAAAACGGGCGTCTTCTGTGTGGACTAATTTGAAAAAGCCACCCTTTTTGGTGGAATCTTTAGACAAAGGCATACTCTTTTGGAACAGCAACTTTAAAAAGTCACCTCTTCTAGTCATAACTCTTTAAAAATAGAATAGCCTATGATTGGATCAATATTTTTTTTCAGTTGGATTATGTCTCTGTTGCCCAGGCTGGATGTAGTGCAGTGGCGCAATCACAGCTCATTGCAGCTTTGACCTTCTGGGTTCAGGCAATCCTTTCACCTCAGCCTCTGGAGTAGCCAGGACTACAGATGTGCACCACTACACCTGGCTAATTTTCTTTTTTTTTGGAGAAACAAGGTCTCACTATGTTACCCAACCTACTCTTGAACTCCTGGGCTCAAGCAATTCTCCCACCTTAGTCACCCAAAGTGCTGGGACTACAGGTGTGAGCCACTGCACCTGGCATGATTGGACCCATTTTAAAAAGTCACCCTTTCTGGGCATATCAACTAAATAAATATATTCCTTTCTCCATATAAGGTCAGACAGGGCTTTGGGCTTGGCAGACTTGTACCCAACTAGAGACCCTTTGCAGAGTGCCTCGTAGGAATACAACTTGCACAATAGTACAAGCTGTCCTGTAGTGTCAGGTGCCACCAGGTACCAGGTATACAGAAAAATGTCAGAAATAGACCCTGCTCTTGAGGGATTTACAGGATACCCCCTGTAAATCCCCACCCTCTCCAACTTGCCCCATCTGCTGCCAGCTCCACTCCTGCTATGTCCCTCCTGGCAGAGCTGCTCTCTACACTCCAGATGCCTGGGCTGTAGCCTGCTGCTTGACGTGGTTGTACGCTCCTGCCTTGGGCTCCAGGCTAAATGTCTACTTTCTGCAATGAACAGCCAGGGCTCCTGGTTCATTGTGGCGGCTCATTGCTTCGGGGTTCTAGATGGGAAAATACAGGCGTCATTTCACACTTCACTATCACTTAAAAACTTTGCTGTGTTTTGTTTAAATATGCTTTGAAACAGTAAGTTTTGACATAGCTGAGATATTTTCTCCCTTTAATTTTCTTATTCTTTAATAAAGGAAAGCAGTTTAATCTGGTGATTTAGAACTGGCTCCAAGGACTAATTCTTACTCTGCTTGTTGTACTAAGACTTTGCCAGACCCTGTGCCAGCCATTGGTGATACTGAGCTGATAAGACTTACCTTTTGAGTCTTAACATTTAGTTGGGGAGACAGTATAGAAGGAGGAACTTCACTAAAAACCGCTGGGTCCTATGTGAAAAGCATAGAGCACCAAGCCAGGGAATCTTTCATAGCCTTTTCCTCCCTTGTCTTCCTGAAAACGCCTGTTTATCTTTCAAGACTCCAACTCAGACATTCCCTCCTCTCCACAGCCTTCTGTTACTTCTGCTATGTGCCTACTATGCTTTGTGCACTTTTGCAAGCTTTGGCTCCTCTAGGTGACCCAGTCTGTGGGGAGGTAGTTGAGGCAGAGGCTGCCAATTTGTATTGACCTTTCTTGAATTCATTTTTATTTCCTTTCCTTTATCACCTCTGGAAAGTAATATGACCCTCTTTGAAACTCAGAAGAATACCCTGGCCATGTTAATGGCTCAGGGGACTTACTCTTGGAGACCCACGTTAAATTATATGCCCTTTTTTTTTTTGAGTTGGAGTGTCACTCTGTCGTCCAGACTGGAGTGCAGTGGCCACTTCCGGCCACCGCAGCCTCGACCTGCTGGGCTCCGGCAATCCTTCCGCCTCAGCCTTCCAAGTAGCTGGAATTACAGGCATGCGCTACCACGCCTGGCTGATTTTTTTGGTTTATTGTAGAGATGAGGTCTTGCTGCCCAGGCGGGTATCGAACCCACGGGCTCAGGCAATCCACTCAGCTCAGCCTTCCAAAGGCGCGGGATTACAGGCTGGGCCACCGAGCCCGGCGATATGCCCTTTTGACACTTCATTTGAGAGACAGAAATTCATGAAAATCCACAAATGTGTGTGCAAGTCTTTTTCTCATATTAAGCAGACTGTCTACAAGGAGCAGACGGACTCTTCTTCCTTCATCTCGTTCACCATCTTTTTTTTTTTTTGAGTTGGAGTCTCACTCTGTCGCCCTGACGAGTGCAGTGGCCGCTCCCGGCCACCGCAGCCTCGACCTGCTGGGCTCCAGCGATCCTTCTGCCTCAGCCTTCTGAGTAGCCGGAACTACAGGCGCGTGCTACCACGCCCAGCTGATTTTTTTATTTATTGTAGAGATGAGGTCTTGCTGCCCAGGCGGGTCTCGAACCTGCGGGCTCAGGCAATCCACTCAGCTCAGCCTTCCAAAGGCGCGGGATTACAGGCTGAGCCACCGAACCCGGCTCGTTCACCATCTTGCTCACCACCAGGTTGGCAAAACAGGTGGGCATGTAAGGACAGGGTCAGAAGAAATGACTGGATGGGATCAGAATCAGACTGTGAAAGTCAGCTGGAGGGAAGAAGAAGCAAAAATGTGTGCCTTGGAGATCAAAGCACCTGAAAGGCATAGAAAACAAGCTAGAAGAAGGCAGCTTACCCCTTGACTTAATTTTCTTTGCACCTACAGTTGGTTTAACACTGGCACAAGAAAGATAATAACGATAGCTGTTGAGAAGTAGCATAGTTAGCATGGTGGTTAAAGGCTTGGGCCTTGGGGCCACCAACTCTGGTGAATCCTCACTGTGCCTCTTTTATTTTATTTTATTTTATTTTATTTGAGTTGGCGTCTCACTCTGTTGCCCAGGCTGGAGTGCAGTAGCACACTCACGCCACCCCAGCGTTGACCTCCTGGACTTTGGCGATCCTTCTTCCTCAGTCTTCCAAGTAGCCAGAACTACAGGTGCGCGCTACCATGTCTGGCTAATTTTTAATTTATCATAGAGTCGAGATCTCGCAAAGTTGCCTGGACTGGTCTCAAACCCACCGGCCCAGGCAATCCATTCGCCTCGGCCCCCGAAAGTGCTGGGATTATAGGCTGAACCACTGAGCCCGGCCCTCACTTGTGCCACTTTTTGACCTTGGATAAGTAGCTTGACATTTCTTTCTTTCTTTCTTTCTTTGAATTGGACACTCACTCTGTCGCCCAGGCTGGAGGGCAGTAGCATGCTCACAGCAACTGCAGCCTCAACCTGCTAGACTTAGGTGATCCTTCCATCTCAGCCTTCCAAATAGCTGGAACTATAGGCATGCACTACCATGCCCAGCTGCAGCTTGACATTTCTTTGCATTCATCTCCCTATCTATAAATTAGGGATCATTATAATAATAGTACCTACTTTATAGGCATGTTATGATTATATGCCTGGTATGCATTAGATATTTATTACACAAAATTTATAAATGATACTTCTAAATGTTCAGCACTTTACTTGTATTTGCTCTTTATCTTTATGTAAAATAAGTATTATTCTCCCAATTTTATAGATGGAGAAATCAGGTACAAAGGTGTTGTCACTGTGTCACTAACTAGGTTAGTAGTTAATAGTTACTATAAAAAATGACCTAGTTAGTAAGTCACAGAGCTAGGATTTGACTCAGGGGGATTGATTCCTTAGTGCTCACTCAACCACAGGACTGTCCAGGACTGTATACAGGCCATGATCATCATCTTTTTTTTTTTTTGAGTTGGAGTCTCACTCTGTCACCCAGACTGGAGTGCAGTGGTTGCTCCCGGCCACTGCAGCCTCGACCTGCTGGGCTCCGGGGATCCTTCTGCCTCAGCCTTCCAAGTAGCTGGAACTACAGGCGCGTGCTACTGTGCCCGGCTAATTTTTTGATTTATCGTAGAGATGAGATCTCGCCAAGTTGCCCAGGCGGGTCTCGAATCCGCGGGCTCAGGCAATCCACTCACCTCAGCCTCCCAAAGTGTGGGATTACAGGCTGAGCCACCGAGCTCAGCTGATCATCATCTTGATACCCACAGCTAAAGGAACTGAGTTGGGCTCTGGAAATGTGAAAAGGATGAAACATGGGTCTCATCTAGAAGAATCTACACCATGAGTAGGGAAAACAGACATATGTATAGGAAGATTACCATAATAGCTACTTCATACCTACTGCCATGGGAGTTCAAAGTAGCCAGTAACTGCTTTGTTGTGATGTCTGGCTTTGAATTGGGTCCTTGACAGACATAGGGAGACATAGGGATTGTGTCTTGGGCAAGGGAGCTGCATGAGCAAAGGTAAGGAAGTAAGGCTGTGGATAGTATGTTTGGATTTGAGGAAAGCACTATTTCCCCTCTATTATATGGTAGAAGATCCCTAGGAGGCCCCCTCAAATTTCCAAAGTCAGGGAATACATAGTGTTACTGAGTCTCTTTTTGGGGATCCTATGGAAGCAGACAGTGCAGAAGCATAAACTTAGGCTATTACAGCAGGGCAGGCCATAAGACAGCTATCCAGTCCAAACTCTTCATGGCACAGATGGGTAAATTGAGGCCCAGGGAGGTGAAATAATCAGTCCCAGCAAGCCAGTAGCAAACTATGGTAGACTTTGTCAGGCCAATATTACTGCCATGCAGTGATTCCTAAGAGAGCCTGGTCACTTCTTGGAGATATCATTGTGTAGCACCCAGGTCTATTCTAGTACCCAGAAGTCTTCCACAGAATTTACTTCCAAGATTTCTGCTTCATTTAACTTCCCATACTATCACAGATTAAGTCTTGAACACGAGGCTTGGCAGACCTACCATGGAGGCAACACAGGGTGAGTTGAGAGGAAGACAGGGCAGAGACCTAACATGATGTGAGTCATCTCCCAAGATGTTGGAGTTATCATTCTTTTTTGGAATTATTTTTTAAGCATGGGATAAAATGCATAGGTTTACAAAAGAAATCAACTGTACTGAAAGACAGTTATCAAAATATTATTTAAAAGATTGTGATATAGTAACGTATGTGCATCTTTGTTAGCACATTTCAAATGACAAGATCTAGCAGTGGGTTAAATAATTACTGAAAATACTGAATGAGTGAAATTTTGAGATACTTGCCTCAACTTTCATGTGATATGTAAATATTCGTAATTTCTGTTACTGACAAAGACTCAGGTACTGCTAACACTTCTGTGGTTTGTTGCCTACATTCATCATTTCTATTAGATGTTAGTGAAAATAAACAGTTAATTCTTTTCACTTCCAAGTTCATGGGCCTCCTGGACTCTCTTCTTGTAACTCTTAGCTAAAGAACTCAGTGTAACTTAAGTAATAATCCTTGCCCTCAGTTAAAGCTGATGCTGGAGAACTGACCCTGCATGGGATCTTAATCCTGCTCGTAGGGAGTTAGTTGACTTGAAGGGGGAGCTTGATCGCCTGGAAACTCTATTCAAGACTGTAGTGTGTATGTGGACACGTGTGGATAGTTGTCATGAGTGCTACTCACCAAATAGTTCTGGCTTTTCTTCCAGGCACATGACAGGACTGTACTTCCTCACCCACTTGCCATTAGGTATGGCCATGTGACTTCCACCTCTTGTAGCTCTCCTCATACTCAGATTGATTTCACATTCTATCCGTCCTGCCAATCTCTCTGGCCCTCTCACCACTTTCACCCTGGCCCACTTCAGCAGCGCTGGCCTCATTTCTGATCCTTGCACTAGCTGTTCCTTTGGGCTGGAACACTCATCCCCCAAATCTTAGTATGACTGGCTCATTTTTGACTTTTAGAACTATCTACCTTAATATCTTAATTTTTTTTTTTTAGTCAGAGTCTCACTATGTCACCCCAACTGAAGTGCAGTGGCATACTCAGGGACACCGCAGCCTCGACCTGCTGAGCTCATGTGATCCTTTCGCCTCAGCCTTCCAGTCTGGAACTACAGGCGTGCACCACCACACCCAGCTAATTTTTTGATTTATTGTAGAGACATGGTCTCACCAAGTTGCCCAGACTGGTCTTGAACCCCTGAGCACAGGCAATCCTCTTGCCTCAGCTTCCCAAAGTGCTTGTGCCCGGCCAGCATCTTAATTGGTTAACAGCTTTATTGAGATATAATTCACATAGCATACACTTTCTCTGTTTAAGTGTATAATCCAGTGGCTTTTGGTTTATTCATGGAGTTGTCCAACCATCACCACAATCATTTTAGAACATCTTCATTACCCCGAAAAGAAACTCAGTTCCTCTTACTGGTCTAATTCCTTACCCTTTCATGAGTCCCTGATAGCCACTAATCTACTTTCTGTTTCTATGGATTTGTTTATTCTGGATGCTTTATATAAATGAAATAATATAATATGCAGTCTTTTGTGTCTGGCTTCTTTCACTTAGCATGATGTTTTCAAGGTTCATCATTGTCATACCATGTATCAGTGCTTCATTCCTTTTTATGACCGAGTAATATTCCATTGTATAGATATACTATAGTTTGTTTATCCACTCATACACTAAAGGACATTTGGCTTGTTTTCATCCTTTGGTTGTTATGAGTGATGCTCCTATGGACATTTGTGTTCAAGATTCTGTGTAAACATATGTTTTCATTTTCTCTTGGGTGTATATCTAAAAGTGGAATTGCTGGGTCATATAGTAACTCTATGTTTAATCTTTTGTGAACCACCAGACTGTTTTCTGCAGAGGTTACATCATTTTATACTTCCATCAGCAATGCACAAAGGTTCCAATTTCTTTACATCCTTGCCAATATCTTCTATTGTTTGAATTCTTTATTGTAGCCATCCTAGTGTGTGTGAAATGGTATCTTATTGTGGTTTTGATTTGCATTTCCCTAATGACTAATAATGTTGAGTGTTTTTTCATTTGCTTAGTGACCATTTGTATATTTTTTTAGATAAATGTCTCTTCAAGTCTTGTCCATTTTTAAATTAGGTTGCTTGTTATCTGTTGTAAAATTATAGGAGTTTTAAAAAATGTATTCTATATTTAAATCCCTGGTTGGGTATATGACTTGTACATATTTTCTCCCATTCTTTTTTTTTTTTTTTTTTTTTGAGTTAGAGTCTCATTCCATCACCCAGGCTGGAGTGCAGTGGCACTGTCACGGCCACCCCAGGATTGACCTGCTGGGCTCCGGCTATCCTTCTGCCTCAGTCATCCAAGTAGCCAGAACTACTGGTGCCCGCTACCACACTCCGCTAAGTTTTTTTATTTATTGTAGAGATGAGGTCTCGCCAAGTTGCCCGGGCTGGTCTCGAACCCATGGGCTCAGGCAATCCACTCACTCGGCCTCCCAAAGTGCTGGGATTATAGGCTGAGCCACCGAGTCTGGCCTTTTCTCCCATTCTTTGGGCTGCCTTTTTACTTTCTTCATGGTGCCCTTTGGTGCACAGAAATTAATTTTGATGACATTCAACTTACCTATGCTTTCTTTGGTTGCTCATCCTTATGCCATCATACTTGAGAATCCTCTGTCTAATCCAAGGATGTGCAGATTTACATCCACATTTCCTTTTAAGGCTTTTAAAATTTTAGCTCCTATGTTTTGACCCGATTTCATTTTAAGTTAATTTTTGTATATGATGTGAGGTAATGGTCCAGCTTCATTCTTTTGAGTGTTGTTGGATATCCAGTTGTCTGAGCATCTTTTGTTGAAAAGAGTATTCTTTTCCCATTGAATGGTGTTGGCAAACTTGTCTAAAAGTCAATGAATTATAGATGTTTGGGTTTATTTCTGGTCTCTCAGTTGTATTCCATTGATCTACATGTGTATCCTTATGTCAGTAGCACATAGTTTTGATTACTTTGATTACTTTAGTCTCGATTACTTTGTAGCAAGTTTTGACAATGGGAAGAGTTTTTGTACACTCCTCTCCAGTGCTCCAGTGTTGCTTTTTCATTTTCAAGGTTGTTTTGAATATTCTGGGTCCCTTGAATTCTCATCTGAATTTTGGGATCAGTTTGTTCATTTTTGCAGCATTGCCTTTTTTTTTGGCCCAACTCTATACTGTTTGTCAAGGATAACAGCATTCATTTATTCATTCAAAAAATATTGATTGAGCACCTACAATGGGCCAGACACTGTGTCAGGTGCTGAGGACACCACAGTGAGCAAAAATAGCTATGGCCTTTGCTTTCAGGGAGCTAAGAATCTAGTGGGAGAGGCAAGCATTAGCTAAGTCACCGCCAAAATAAATTTAAAATGAATGATAGAAATAATTGATCTAATCACATAGGACCAAGGACATCTTTCCTGGGGAAATAAATGATTAGGAAGGTGCCTGGAGCTGGAGGGGGTTTATGGAAAGAGTATTCCAAGCAGCAAGAACACTAGCTGCAAAGGTTCTATGGCAGGAGGAAGCAGAGTCCATTCAAAGAACTGCAAAGAGATAGGTATGGTCAAACACAAGGGCACCAGAGAAAAAGCAGTGTGAGATGAGGGTGAACTGTGTGAGGAGGACCAAGTCCACTGGGTCTTGTGGGCTGAGGAGGAAGGTCTAAGATTGTATCCTAAGATCAATAGGAAGCCGCTGAAGCCGAGAAGTAACATGATCTGATTTTGATTGCAAAACACTTACTCTGACTGCTGTTCTGGGAGTGGACTGGAGAGGGGTGCACAAGAGCAGAACTGCAGAACCAGTTAGGAAGTGTTACCATAGTCCCAGAGAGAGGTGAGGGTGGGCTGGATGAAGGTGGCGATGGCAACTCTGGAGAGGACAGATTCACAGATACAAGATAAATTGAGGAGATTTCAGAGACGATCTTTGGTTAGTGAGGCCTACATGACAGTGTTGGCAGGGGTGGTCTTCACCAAGATAAAGAGCATGGATGGCTTTGGAGGGATCCGTGTTACTGAGTTTGAGGTGCCTTCCAGATATCATTAAGTATTTGATCCTCATTCCAAATCATCTCTGTGAGCAAGGTATAAAACTCTTGTCTTCATTTTGCAGATGAAGAAACTGAGGACAAGAGAGGTTATTATGGTTTGCCTGATGCTGGGCAGCCAGACCAGAAGCCCATTATTCTAAGAACAACCCCTGTGTTCTTTCTTTGTTGTGACACTAGAGCTGACTCTCTAGAAAGGTTAATCCCAAAGGGTTTCAGATAATAAGAAAAAGTCGGTACTAGAACTTCTCCCCCACACACCAAGTATTTCTCAGTCCTCAAAGCCTATCCTCTCAGGAAAGCCTTTGCCTCCTTTCTACAGAGCTCATCTCTGAGGCACTGCTACCAAACTCCCCTTGGAGGGGGAGTAGGAGGAAAAGAAACTAAAGTGGTTAAAGGCGTAGGTTGAGGAGGAGACATCCTAGTTTCAAATCAGGGCTCTGACATTTACTAGCAGTATGATCTTAGGCAAGTTACTTCGGGTCTGTAAGTGGAGATAAAATTGCATTAATTTTATGGGGTTTGTGTAAGGATTATAGGGAGAACATGTAATGTCCTTGCCATAGTGCCTGACATATGATAAGCACTCGATAAATGTTAGCTTTTATTGTGATTGTGCAAACCCCTCCTTATTTCCATTGCTTCTGCTTCACCCCCAACTACCCCAGGCGTGTTCACTCTGGCCAGCTTGATTCACCATACCAGCCACTGAGCCAATTCTGGCTGAGGCAGAAAATATCCTGTTAGCTTCAGCAGACCCAGGAATTGGAGAACCTGTGACAACAGCTGGGAACCTGTATTGGTCCCTGGGGCTTCTTACTACCAATTCCATCTGAGACCAGGCATTTCTAAGAGTGACTCTTGGAGATCCATGCTGCCTCTAAGTTGTTTCCTCTTCCCTTCTTTTCCTTCCCTGCCACCCTCACCATGTTGATTTCTACTCCTCAATTTTACCTACTCACTCTGCTTTGTACTCCAGCTCCCTTCCAGGACCAAAGTCCTGTCCTCTCTCTCTCCTGATCTAAGTCAGATTGCCTGACTGCTGAGCAATCTGCTTGCTTAACTTACTTCATCAACGTGAGGTCCCTTCCTGCGGTGTACATAACTAGGCTTGTTAATTGCACCCTCTGAACATTGTATCTCACTCAGCTAGCTCCTTTCTCCTTCTAGAAAGGTGATTAAGATAATCCTTTGGAGTCTCAGACTTCTTTAGGACTCAGCAAAAGCCAAAATGCCTGCTCCAGAAGTACACATAAATTCAGTGTATCAGTCAGGGTGAGCCAAATTATGCTGTAGTTACCACCAGTATCAAACTCTCATATACTGGAACTGTCCAAAATATATCTATGGGAGGGTTGTGTTTTTCATAGTCACTTAGTGATCCAGGCTGGTGGAGCTGCCATCTTGAATAAGTGTTTCCATAGTTGTCATGACAGTAAAAAGGGATATATTACCTGGCTTGT
The DNA here is from genome assembly GCF_000164805.1 of Carlito syrichta. NCBI lineage: Eukaryota > Metazoa > Chordata > Mammalia > Primates > Tarsiidae > Carlito > Carlito syrichta. Next base: position 30,066 of record NW_007102508.1, on the reverse strand, counting down.
ATTTTTAAAAGATCCTTCTGAATGCTGGGTAGAGAATGGCTTGTGAGGAAGCAAGGGTGGAAGCAGGGAAGCCATTAAAGAGGCTTGGTCCAAGCAACAGGTAATGGCGACTTGAGCCACACAGATAACAGTGAGGGGGAAGAAGTGAATGGATTCGGGATGTTTTGGAGTAAGGCAGATAAAATTTTCTGATCTCTTAGATGTGAGGATTAAGGAGAGTAAGAGAGTCCAGGATGACCTCTAGGTTTTTGGCTTGAACTTCTAGGAGGATGGCATTCATTCTTCTTTTTTTCTTTCCGAGTTGGAGTCTCACTCTGTCGCCCAAGCTGGAGTGCAGTAGCATGCTCACAGCCACCCCAAGTTCGACCCGCTGGGATCCTACGATCCTTCCGCCTCAGTCTTCCAAGTAGCCACAACTACAGGAGTGCGCTACCATGCCCAGCGCTCCTTCCGCCTCAGTCTTCCAAGTAGCCACAACTACAGGAGTGCGCTACCATGCCCAGCTAACTTTTGATTTATCGTGGAGACAAGATCTCGCCAAGCTGCTCGGACTGGTCTCAAACCGTGAGCTCAGGCAATCTACTTGCCTTGGTGTCCCACAGTGCTTGGATTACAAGCCAAGCCACCCAGCCTGGCCGGCATTCATTCTTAAGTACCATCTAAACCACAGAATCCTTGGATTTGTCAAGACATGTCTCAGTGACAGCTGAAAGGAACCTCAGCTTGGACTTCTTCTTTTAAGGTGCCCCTTTAGCTATTTTGTAACGACTTAACTGGCAGGACCCATTTGGTTTTGCAGGTGAGCAGTTCGGTAAAGGACACACATGCACACCCACTTGTTCACAAATACACACCCATACATATCATATATCATATCCACTGCTGTGGCAGCCATTTCTGGACCTCACACAGCAGTCAGTATTCCTGAGAGTCTCAGGATTTCTAACATGACTCTGTCACTATTTTTGTTTCTGATAGCAATGAACCTTTTGCTAATGATTTTCAGTTTAAAAACAACCGTAGTTGTACCCTCACAGGCCCTCCTCATAGGTAGCAGTCCTTTTCTGTTTTGCTCCTGGGCGGGAGTGACCTAGGTGGTCTGAAGGTCCTTGTATCCATCAAAGTGGTTTCCAGCTCAGGGAAACGTGAAAACCATAGCAGCAGCACATTTATTAAACCAAATGTGCTGCACAGTTCAAAGTGGCAAGTGTGGCTAAATGCAATTGCTAACTAAATGCGTAGCCTATTACCTGGACAGTTCATGGGGTTGGGGGTGGGCGGGGTGGGAGGGTGGGGGAAGTTGTGGAAAATTGGAAATAAAATGAGTCTTGGCCACTGACCGGTTGGTTCCGGGCAGAGTCAGTTCTGACTGAGGTACACTTTATAGCCTCAGTGTTTCTAGGGCCTCAGGGTGGGAATTTGCATCAGTGGTGCTCACAGGTACTAATGGGCTCAATTCAGATGCTGGTTGCCAAACTTTGTCTCAGAAAAGGCTAACTGGGAAGCCCTTCAGGCTGTATACTTGAGAGTGGAAGTGGAACAAAAGGGGAAAGGGAAACAATGACTGCTAAGCGCTTTGTGTGCCAGAGTTTCTCTGCTTGTTGCCTTACTCGTTGAATGTGGACAGCAGCCCCTTGAGTTCTAAGTATTATTGTTCCTATTTTAAAGATGAAGACATTGAGGCTCAGAGAGAAGACAACTTATCCAAGGTCATATAGCAAGTACATTGCATTGCTGGGATTCAAACCAAGCTCTTTGTTTTTGTTTTTGCTTTTTTTAGTTGGTGTCTTACTGTGTCACCCAGACAGGAGTGCAGTGGCCGCTCCAGGCCACCGCAGCCTCGACCTGCTGGGCTCCGGCGATCCTTCTGCCTCAGCCTTCCAAGTAGCTGGAACTACAGGCGTGTGCTACCACGCCCAGCTAATTTTTTGA
>NW_007102508.1:495-28114 GCF_000164805.1 Carlito syrichta | reverse complement strand
AGGCCAAGTTGCCCAGGCAGGTCTCAAACCCGCAGGCTCAGGCAATCCACTCACCTCAGCCTCCCAAAGCATGGGATTACAGGCTGAGCCACCGAGCCCGGCTCAAACCAAGCTCTTTGAGCTCAAACCGCACATCCTATCCTGTTAGGAGCGTCTTCCCTACAAGAGAGTTGAGGAGTTACAGGTGAAGGGGTGCCAGGAACATACAGCACCTTCCTTTGGTGGCAGGCAGAGATCTGGGAGTGCTGTGGAGAAATGGAAAGTAGAGCTCATGTTCTTAGTGATTAGGAGACGAGAGACAGGGGCCTATGGCCAGGGTGAAGGGGTAACTAGCAAAAACTGAGAAAGAGAAATCAGCAGGTCAACAGGACTGGAGAGTCAGAGGTAGGCCAAGAAGGGCCTGGACTTGGGCCTGGGCAAAAGGACTCAGAATCTCTTAGGACTTGTATCCTTGAATAGACCTACTTAGACTCTGGGACTATGTTGTGTATTTTGGAATTGCTGTTTGCATCCCAAGAATCATGACATTTATAGTAAAGTGTTTTCTCCTCATTTGTTAATGCAATAATATTATGAATATCCGTGAACTCATCATCCAAACCATGATCTAGAACATTGCTCATAACTTATACTTACCAATATTCTCAGTATTTTTTATGGTCATTTTGATAAATGATTGTCTTTCTTTTCATGAATGTGTGGTGGTTGTGATTTCCTTTTTTTTTTTTTGATTTTGCCAAACCCCTAAGGGGAGACTTAGCTGTGGTAACAAGCAACCCTGGAATCTCAGTGTCTCATTAAACAAAGGTTTTTTCCTTGCTCTTGCTTCATGTCTATGATGAGTTCACTGAGGGCTGTGCTCCTTGTCTCCTTGCCTCAAAACTCAAATGGTCAGAGAAGTTGCCATCCTGAATATTGCTGGTCACTATGGCAAAGGGAAAGAGAGCCTCCTAGGGCTTCATAATGACAGTAACATATTTTACTTCTGTGCCACTGGCCAGAACTTGTCATATGGTCCCATCCAATTGTAATGGGCCAGGAAGTGCAATCTCACTGTGTACCCCATAAGGCACAGAGCTGGGAATCTTTGAGAAATAGTGCTAATGAGCTCATGACTATCACAGCCCACTTGCCCACTGTGGTACAACCTGTGGACATGAACTGCCTCTGATGAAGTTGTGAAGAAAAAAGGGATTGCATGAACAGGGTTAAGGGAGCCCACCTAAGTTTTGCCCATTCCTGTATGCTGTATGCTTTTAGATGATACTGTAAAGCAATCTGCCCCATTCTGCACCCGTTTCCCAGCCAGAGGCCTCTTCCCCTCAGAAGTTCACCATTCTGCTCTGCCTGTTTCTGTTTGTGTTTCATAGGCTCTAAGCACACGAAGCATTTTCCCTTAGAGTCTAACTGACATCTCACAGGAGATCTCCTTGGCTTCTTTTATCATTCATGATTGCTCAGGTATCTAAGGAGTTGCTGCTACCTCGTCTGGAGTGGCACATGACATGACAGTGGTGGGACTGGATTTTGTACAGAGTGGTGAGGGGAGGCGAACGGGCTGGGTGAGTCATTATTGTTATTTCCGTTGTATTCTCATTGATCTTGCAAAGCTATTAAAAGAGTCAGTAACTTAAGACATAGCTCGACTCTAGTTCTAAAAGTCAAGTGATAATTGAAATTCACGATGCAAAACTGGTCCAGGAAATAGAGTGAAAGGAGGGCACTGGCTCTTGGCCCCCCCTGCTGGGAAGGAAGGCCAGAGCTGAGAGCTCAGGAAACATGTCCTTGACCTATAAGCACAGGACCTGTGTTGGGCAGCTGGCCCCAGGCTGTTTCCTCAGACCACTGGATGTGCTTGGAGAAGGGAGAGTGAAGAGAGAGGGCTTCCGCACAGTTTATACAGGCAAGGCACTCACCAAACTGTGCCAGGCATGGGGGTGTAGTGCAGAGATGAGTGAAACAGACAATGTCTCTGGTCTCACAGAACTTAGAGTCTTATTGGGGAAAATGAGCAATAATATAGACCATGAGAAGTGTTCTGACAAAGATGAATACAGAGTAGTAAGAGAAGGGCACCTAAGCTAGACTTGGGAAGTCAGAGTCAACCTCCTAGAAGACTATTCATCTAAACAGATAACTGGAGGATAAATAGGTAGTAGTTAGGGAAAGGAAGTTCCAGAAAATGCAGCAGTAGAGGTGAGTGGGAAGATCTGAGCCTAGAGAGGCAGGCAGGGACTAGATCATGAAGAACCATGTAAGCCATCTTAAGGGGCTTGGACGTTATCCTGATGGCAGCGGGGAGGCGTGGAGTGGTTTGCTATTTGGATCAGACTTGCCTTTCAGAAACATTGCTGTGGAAGCAGTATGGGAGGTAGGCTGGGAAGTGGTGACATTGGAGGCTTGGAGGCCAGGTGAGAGATGATTGTGACCTGGTTAAGATAGTTGTGATGGAGGTAGGCTGCGATGGCTCACATCTGTAATCTCAGCACTTTGGAAGGCCGAGGTGGGAGGATTGCTTGAGCTCAGGAGTTCAAGACCAGCCTGGGCAACATAGCGAGACCCTGTCTCTACAAAAATCAAAAATCAAAAAATTAGCTGGGCATGGTGATGTGCGCCTATAGTCCCAGTTACTTGAGAGGCTGAGGTGGAGCTCAGGAGGTTGAGGCTGCCATGAGCTGTGCTTGTGCCACTGCACTCCAGCCTGGGTAACAGAGTAAGACCTTCAACTAAAAAAAATTATAAAAAGATACTTGCAATGGAGATGGGAAGAAATAGATGGACCTTAGGCATATTTATAAGGTAAAATAAACAGATGTGGGTAGTGAAGGAAAGTCAGGATTCAGGGCTGATGCCTAGGTTTCTGCCCTGGACAACTGGATAAGTAGTGTAGAGGAATAATGTGATGGTTAAGAGCAGTGGCTCGGAAACCAGATTGCTTGGATTCTGGATTCCAGATCTGCCACTGATAAGCAGTGTAATCTTGGACAAGTTCCTTAACCTCTTTGTGTCTCAGTTTCCTTACCTAAAATGAGGATATTAATACTACCTTCCTTTAGTGAAGTTATATATTTTATGCTTTGAACTACATCTGGAACATAGAGAGTGTCCAATAGATGTTAGCTCTTATAGACAACAAGGAAGGAACTGGCGTCATAGGAAAGACAAGAAGTTCAGTTCTGAGCATGCTAAATTTAGGTTGTCTGTGGGACACTCAAATGCAAATTGGCTGTATGGATTTGAGGCTTAGGAGATATTTGGCTAGAAATAAAAATCTGACAGTTTATAGATAGTAATTGGAACCTTGGGAGATTTTGCAGGGAGAATCTATAAAGTGGGAAGAAAAGAAGGCCTAGGAGCAAGCCCTGAGAACCCTCAGCATTTGTGAATAGAGGTAAAAGCCCAGTGAAGAAGCTAAGCAGTAACCAGAGAGATGGAAGAAAAGTCAGGAGAGAACATATTGTCACAGAAGCCAAGATAAGAGAATGTTTCAAGGTGGAGGCAGTGGCCTATAGTGACAGTGTTTTGGAGAGATTGATGTATGAGAAGATCTGAGAAACAGCAATGGCATATAACTATGAAGAATCATCGGTGAGAGCAGTTTCAGTGTAGTGCGAGAACTGGATGGCAGACTACATTGAGTTGAAGATTAGGAGCAAGGAAATGGAGATAGTAAGTGTAGACAGCTCTTTCAATAAGTATGTCTGTGAAAGGTAAGGGAGAGCAAATGGTGAAGGGTTATGGGGGAAGAGAAGGAATGCTTTAACACCAATGGAGAGGAGGCCAGCAGAAGAGAGGAAGAGATTGGAGGTACAGGCGAGGAAGGGCGTGATTGAGGCTTGAGGTCCCTGAGATTGTGGGGAGAGATGGAACGTAGAGCACAGATGGGGAGGTTAGTCTTGGGCGGGAGGAACCACGAGAGGGAATGTGGAAAGGATGAATGTGGTCAGTGAACTTTGAACTTGCAGATTTGCAGTTACTGTCTGATGGCTTCTCTTTCTCTAAGAAACCTGCGAGGGGGCTGTGGCAAGGCTAGAAGTTTATAGATGATAGAGATGCTCAGAGAGTCACTAGGGAGGATGGAAGAGAGAACTCAGTAGAGACCCAAGGGTTGCCCAGCTCAACTGAAGGCTCAGTGGATTTACAGTGGTTCCCATCTGCATGGTTGGGGTATTTTCACTAAGCAGAGTTTAACAGTCCTGGGGTAGGAGTGGAAAGGTAAACATTTAGATTAAGGCTCAGGGATTTACAAGATGGATGAAGGATGGACAATAGAGTAAGAAATGTGAGGATGCTGGCAAGTGAATAGTTGATTGCCTCATAATTCCCTGCTCTCTGATTCATAATCTCCTGTTCCTGAAGCTGCCAATAATTTCTCTCTATTCCTCACTCTGCTCTATAGCTTCTGCTCACTCAAGGCTCTTATACTGCCTGCCTTGTGGCTTGTGCCTCTTGTGTGTATCTATGTGTCTGCCTCTGCCCCCACTACTGAAGGTTCTCTCCCCGTCTCATGCTTAGATTCCACATGGGAGACTATCCGAGTGATTCCATTGGCCATTATCTTTCATGTTTGACAAATAGCTTAGGCCATCCCCTATGCTGCTGGCCAACCTTTGGATTTTCTGCCCCAAGTCAGGGACCTAAGTCTGGTCCAGCCAGCTGTACTCAGTGTTAACTTTCTTCAGAAGGTGTTGTGGGTAAGATGAGCAGAATGGTTAAGGGTTTGGGGTCTGAAACCAGATGCCTTGGCTTGAAATCCAAGTTACTGCGTGACCTTGGTCAATTTACTTCACCTTTCTGATTCCCAGTTTTCTCATTTCTAAAATGAGTTCAGTAAGAGTACCTGCCTCATAAGGTCTCTGTGAGAATAAAATAAGATAAAAAGCAGTTAGCACAGTACCTGGCACGTAGTTATTTCCCCACTTATTGTTACCATTACTATTATGATTATTCTACTCTGAAGGCAGGCACTGAGGGCCTAATAGAATTTGGACAAGACACTACAGGCTGGATCTGAACTCCACCGCCACTGAGTGATCACAGTCCTCTTTCCTTCACACCAGCTCTTTGCCATTTTCTGGCCTGCCGACTTTTCCCCAGGGAATGTTTGTCACCCTATGAGCGCTAAAGGCCCAAAGTCTTTGGACTCCTTGATCTGCTATGATGTGGGGATCGAGTTGCTGGTTCTGCTCATTGTCAGCTGGGGAAGAATCCTGGCAGCCAGGCCTCTCCAGCTCAGTCCCTGGTTTCTATATGAGTCATGCTCTTATCCTAAGCCCAGCTCAGATTTGGAAGAGGCCAAGGGAAGTGGGGGAGGGTGAGGGGAGGAAAGGGAGGAGGAAGGAAGGCAGCCTTTTTCTGAGTTTCTTGGTTAACTCCAGTTAGAGGAATCTTTCCTTAGAGTCTGGGTGAGAGGATTTGAGGTCCCACTGTGACCAGATTGCAATGGAGGGAATACCTCACCTGGTTAGTACAGCCTAAGATGCCTGATATGTGACCAACACCTCCCCACGCACACTGGCAACCAGGGCATCTCCTCTCCATCTCTCTTTCCCACACAGCTTGACCCAGATGGATAAAGATGAGTTTCCCCTGAAAAGAATGTACATTGCTGACGTGAGGGAAGGGAATGTATTCAACAGGTCCATTGCTTGGAGACTGGGCTCCTAGAAATGATCTGGTCCCTGATGACTTATGTCTGAGCTGGTGTTTTTCTAAGAATGCTGGTTAGGTTACTGGAGATACATGAAGTAATTTCAGATGGTATATGGCTGGACTTTTAAAAACTAATAGTTATGAATTTATTTTAATGTGTTTTAGAAGAAAATATAATTGGCACATGAAAACCGGTGGTTTCAAGGATATCATTGCTTAGAACCATGCTAGAGTTTTATTTATTTATTTATTTTGAGTTGGAGTCTCACTCTGTAGCCCAGGCTGGAGTGCGTGGCACACTCGCGGCCATCCCAGTGTCGACTTGCTGGGCTCTGGCAATCCTTCCGCTTCTGCCTTCCAAGTAGCCAGAACCACAGGCATGCGCTACCATGCCCGGCTAATTTTTAATTTTTTATTGTAGAGACGAAGTCTCGCCAAGTTGCCCGGGCTAGTCTTGAACCCGCGGGCTCAGGCAATCCACTTGCCTCGGCCTCCCAAAGTGCTAGGATTACATGCTAGAGTTTTTGAAAAGGAAGTTTATTTAAAGAAAACTATTAAGTAAATGGTAGTGTAGATGTTAGGCATGTGGCAAAAGATACGAAGATTGCATACAGATGACTGAGGTTTGGGAGACACTGGTCTTAACCAAATGATGTTTCCTTTTCTGCTGCCTCTTCTGTCACCCACCCCCAGACTCTGGGCTTCTGCTTTGGGAATTGTCTAGTAGACATATTAATCTATGTGGTCAACTGTCATCTGGACAGGTCAAAGTCAAAAGCCTTATCGTCCTTTCTTGATTTCCTGGTATCTGTCAAGGGCTCTCATATTTATTCATCTCCCTCCCTCCCTCCTTCCTTCCCTCCTTCCTCTCCTTCCTTACCTCCCTCCCTCTCTCCTTCCCTCCTTGAGCCTAGTGGTTGGCAGTATTCCTGACCCCTCCCTCTCCCTTTTGCACACTCAGTCATTGACCAAGTTCTATTAATTCTTCCTTCAGAATCTCTCTCTCTCTCTCTCTCTCTCTCTCTCTCTCTTTCTCTCTGTTTTGTAAAAGATGGAGTTCTTGCTATGTTGCCCAGGCTGGCCTCAACTGGGTTCAGGCAATCCTCCCATGTCAGCCTCCTGAGTAGCTGGGACTGCAGGTGCACCACAACACCCAGCTCAGAATACCTCTTGCCCTGTGCTCCTTCTAGCTGTCTTCACCAATTTGAATGCCACAACCTCAGTCTGTGCTTCACCATCCAATTAATCTTCCACAGCACAACTTTCACCATGAATTGATTTTCCACTGAGTATCAGATAATGGTCAAACTCCTGAATGAGCAATTCTAAGTCCTTGGAATATGGCTTCAGCCTAAGGCCTGCCCATATCTCCCATTTTCTTTCTAGGATTCATCTATGTCTTTACTGTTCCCAGGATACACTCTGTTTACTTCTAGCTCTAGCTCTTTTCTATATACCTTAGCTAAAAGAGCTTCCTCAGTCCTTTCCATTTGATTACTTCTTTTTTTTGAGTTGGAGTCTCAATCTGTCGCCCAGACTGGAGTGCAGTGGCCGCTCCCGGCCACTGCAGCCTCGACCTGCTGGGCTCCAGCGATCTTTCTCCCTCAGTCTTCCAAGTAGCTGGAACTACAGGCGCACGCTACCATGCCCGGCTAATTTTTTTATTTATTGTAGAAATGAGGTATCACCAAGTTGCCCAGGCAGGTCTCAAACTCGCGGACTCAGGCAATCCACTCACCTCAGCCTCCCAAAGCATGGGATTACAGGCTGAGTCACCGAGCCCGGCTGATTACTTATTTTTCATATCTTGCTATTTGTGTTTGTTTTGTGTCTCCCTAAGTAGACTCAATTTGGTAAGGTAAAGGAGTGTGATTTCCATGTCTTTTGTAACCTCTTTGGTGTTTAGCAAAGTGCTAGGCACATGGTAGGTGCAATTAGACATGCTTTGGGCTGAAAGTAACAGAAATCTCAGCCTATAGTGGCCTAAGCAAATAAAGGGTTTTTTTGCATAACAAAAAGTTTAGAGGCAGGTGGTTGCCTGCTCTGCCATTCATGGTGAATTGACTTTCACCCTTATACTTGTTTCCTCATGGTCACAGATGCCTGCTGCATCTTTAGGTATCACATCTGCATCCTAGCAGGAAGAAGGAGGAAGAAACAAAGGTCCTTTTCTCAGGAGGCTTTGTCCTGTTCTTTGGTAAGGGAAGACATTCCCAGGAGACTGTCCCTTACATCGCATTAGTAGAATTGTGTCATATTCTCACTCTTAGACCAGTGGCTGTTTTAGACCAATTATAATTCAACTCAGAGACTGGAATTGGGTCTTTCCTCTCTGATATAGAAGAATCTTTGTCAGCTACCTTAAAAAATTTGAGTTTTGTTTTCAAACAAGAAGATGCAGAGGATGGCTGTTAGGTGGGCAACCAGCAGTGACTGCCAAAGGACTAAGTCAAGACAAGCTTAGAGAACAAGTGGCCTACTCAGGTCTTGAGTCAGGTTCTGAGATTTATCAGATCTAAGACTAAGAGGCTTCCAGAAAGAGCTATCTTCTCTGTGCCCAAACAACTGCACCTAAGTGTCTCTAAGTCTCTGTTGGGAGGTCAGACTGAGAGCTCTTCAGCTGAGAAGAAGAGTTTGTGCAGAGCATGGTGCTGTCCCTTTTAGTTACTGTGAGGTGAGTAACTTCTTCCTGTGGCTCTACTTCCAGGACTGAGGGGCAATGAGTGGCTAGGCCTACTTTTTCTTGGAACAAATCATTCCTGCCTTTAGATCTTTGGCTTTCATATGGTTTCTGAAGTAGTTCGGAAATTGAATTTGTACCCAAAGAAAAAAATCCCAAAAGCAAATTGTACAAAGTGCTATTTATTGTAGCAACACATAGAAACAACCCAAACAGCCAAAAATAGGGATTTGGCTAAGCAGACTATGAATTTTAGTACATTAAACTGCAATAAGGCCATCAAATGTGACTACTTCATGAACTCTGCTGATGCAAAAAAATATATGTATGGAATAATGTTAAGTGGAAAAGGCAGAACAAAATAGTAGGTGCATACTGATTGTGTAGAATGTACCTGTGTGTTTTGACAAAGGTGAGCAGGCAGTAGTGTAGTTTGAAGTCAAAGAGGCATTAGGCAACCAAGGTGTATTTGTTGAAATTGAATGCCAGCTCCAAGGCAGTTGGAGGCCATCAATTGGTGATTCCAGTTTAGCTGAAGTGTAGGAAGTGGAAGATGGGTCATCCAATATTATTCCCTTCCTTTGCCATGAAGATAAAGGTTAAGATAGAGCTTGAACTTGAACTTGGGTCTTTTCTCTAGCAGGCTACAGTCACAGTATGGAGAGAGAGACTCTGCCTCTGCGGGCCCACCTCACTCTGCTTCACTGCTGAGAAAACCCCTTTCTTCTCTCTCACAGCTGACGAAGCATTCTGACAGAAGACTCCACTCCTATTCAAGAACAGTGTGCATGACTGTGTGGAGACCCAGTGTGAGTTCCTTCCTGAGGTTTCTTGGCACAGCCTGTGCTCCTGCCCCCTCTGCCCCCGCCGTTCATCATCCAAGGTTTACGCTGTAAATATCTGGCCGGGGGGAGGGGAGGGGGGGTTGGGGGGAGTAAAACCAGACCTCCGGACTTAGGGCTGGTCTGGTGGAAGCTGTGCCAAGGGTGTGTTGTTGATACAGAAGATAGTTCTCTCTCAAGAGTTTACTGAAGGGGATTATTTTTGCTGGTTCAGGTTTTCCAGCTTTATTCAAGAGATTGAAGACAGGAGGGAAGCAGGAAGGGTGTGTATATGGGAGAGCAGGGAGGAGAAACTTGTTTTTCTCTTTTTCCCCAATCAGTTGCTACCCAAAACCAGCTGCCATTTACTGAGTGCTTACTCTGTGTTGTGTACGTTACACATGTCATCTCATTTAATCCTCACAATGACTTGTCTGAGCATTATCCCCTCATTTGACAGTTGGGGAAACAGGCTCAAAGAGAACTTGCCCAGAGTCACTTACCAGGGAATGATGAAGTCATGATTTGCAGTAAAAATGTATCGAACTACCTACTCCATGACAAGCTTCTACTGGGTGCTTGATGTGCCTCTATGAACAAGATCAGGTCACTGCCTTCAGCAACAGGGGGCAGATGTGACAGACAAGTAAGCAGGCAGTGATAAGCCTACTCCGATGGGAGAAGAAACTGGTGCACGGAGAAGGGACACCCATCAGAGATGGAACAGGTGGGGCGTCAGAGGCTTTCCAGAGGAAGTGATGTCCTTTCTGGATCTGGAGGAAGAGTACAAGTCAGCTCAGTGAAGGATGTGGCTGATTAAAAGGGGAGTCAGACAGGCTGGGCGTGGTGGCTCACACCTGTAATCCTAGCACTTTGGGAGGCTGTGACAGGAGGATTGCTTGAACCCAGGAGTTGGAGACCAGACTGGGCAACATAGTAAGACCCCTCATCTCTACAAAAAAATAGAAAAATTAGTTGGGTGTGGTGGCACATGTTTGTAGTCCCAGCTACTTGGGAGGTTGAGGCAGGAGCATTGCTTGAGCCCAGGAATTTGAGGCTGCAGTGAGCTGTGATTATGCCACTGCACTCCAGCCTTGGTGACCAAGTGAAATCCTGTCTCAAAAAAAGGGAAGGGATGGTGAGTCAGGCAAAGGGCATAGCATTGCAAATGGCCAGAATCCAGAGAGAGCATAGTGCTTTGAGAAACCACTGAGAGTGGTTGAGTATGACTGGAGAAGGCTGAGAGATGAGGCTGCAGAGGTGGCAGGGGCTGCTCGAGAAGTGCCTGTGATCCATGGGAAGGAGCTTGAATTCCGCTCTCAGTGTGAAGATGAGCCACTGGAGGGCTGTGAGCCGGGGACTGACATGATCTGATTGGCAATCTCTTAGGCTCATCTCAGTCTGACTACTGTGTGGGGAACTGGTTGTAAGGGACCAAGAGTAGAAGTGAGGACATCCCAGTGGGGATGATGGGAATATCATAATGGTTTAGCCCAGGGTGGGAGAACCAGGGGAGACAAATTTGGGGTTCGTGTTTCAGGTAGAGCGGACAGCACTTCCTGATGGATTTGAGGAAGGAGGTGAAGGGGAGGGAGGAGTTGGGTTATGTCAATTGGACTCCAAAGACCTCAACTTTCTGTCTCTGGCCAGGAGACTGTAGTGTTGGCTCCTTACAGTCAGCCTTGAGATCTGGAGCACTGGAAACCACTGGAATATGAATGTGTTTTTGCTTGCTAGTAAGCCAGTGGGATAGACAAGAGAGAGATGGGACAATGTGATTGTATATGCACATTAGTAAATACCTTGTACATGTAAACACATTGTCATGTGCCCAACACTGTTCATATGCCTTATAAACATTTACTTATTTAATTCTCATAACAACTACTTTTATTATTCCAGTTTTCCAGATGCAGGCACTGAGGCACAGAGAGATAAGTAATTTGACTAAGGCCACACAGCTTGTAAGTGGCAGAACTGAAATTTAGACTCAAGTAGTCTATGCCGTCTCTTCTGTGGAGTCACTTCTTCATTCATTCATTCATGCATGCTTGTGTGCGTTCAATATGTAATTACTGAGGATATACTCTGTGCTAGGAATGGAAGGTAGAATGATCTACAAAACCAGACTCAGTCTTTTACCCTCATAGAGTTCATAGTCCAGTGGAGAGGCAGATATTAACCAGATAGTCACACAAATGTATACATGATAGGAGAGCCCAAAATAGGGGATTTGACCCAGACGGGGAGGTGAGAGAAAGAATCTCTAAGAAAGTGATACTTGGGGCAAAATATGAAGGATGACTAGGAGTTAATTAGGCAAAGAAGAGAAGGAATCGTGTTCCAAACAGAGGAACCAGCATGTGCGAGGACCCTCTGGTGGGAGGAAGCATGGTGTATTCGAGGGGCTGGAAGAATGTCAGAGTATCCAGAGGAGTGAGGGTCAAGTGGGAGTTGTGCCTGAAGCCCTCACATAGGCAAGGCCTGCAGGCCACTTCCAGTTTTGCCCTTGAATGTTTTCAAGCAGAGGGTGGGTGACATGCTCACATCTGCATTTAGAACCAATAGCTCTGGTCAATTTGGCTTCAGTGTGAAGACTGGTTTGGATGAGGCCAGGATGAAAACCAGGAGACCAGTTGGGGTAGAGGCATTGCCATAGTTCAGGGGAGAGAATGGCGTTTTAGACTTGGGGGCTATGGAAGGCTTCGGGAGCTATTGATTTTTCCTTCCTGAATATGAATCAATTCTTGTGACAGACTGTGAAGATTAAAAAGACAAGAAAGAAATGTCAAGGAAGGATCCTAAGGTTCTGTCTTGCCCATCCAGGTAGGTAGATGGTGATTATATTTTAGAGAACCCAGAAAGTGAATGTGACTTTGAGTGCTATTGAGCCAGTGGGTTAGGTGAGAGAGAGGGGGGAGATCTTTCCCCACAAACCCATCTTTGTGGGGCAAGATCATGCATTCAGTTTTGGACATGTCAATTTTGAGGTGCTATTGAAACATCCAAGAGTAAAGGTCAAGTAAGCAGCAGGCTGTTCAGTTATGTAGACCCAGAATTTAGAGGTGAGGGATAGGCTGCTTCACCTTCAGCTATGACTATGCTGGTGTTAATTAATTGATTAAATATTAAATAGATTAAATATTCAGGAATTTTGCAAGCTGATTATCAAACCATTGGTTGTTTGAAATTTGTCTCATGATATAAATGTCTGTACCAAGGAAAGAAGTTGGGAATTTTCAGCCATAGCTGTAAACAGGATTATCATGACAGGCTGTACTGAGTGCTAGGCCAAGCACCAAGCTTTGGTAAATGCCAAGAGCAGGCAGAGGAGATGAGCCCTCAAGGAGACTGACAAGAAGCACTCATCTGGCTTCACTTTCACGGCCATTGTGTCCTTTCCAACTCTTTTACCACTGCCTTGCTTGAAGCCCATATCATTTTACATCTGGACTATTAAAATAGTCTTTGCCACTTATCTCCTGGTTTTTCAAGTCTTTCTTAAAAGTTTCTTCAGTTTTTCTGCTGAGTAACTGGATAAGGAAAATAATCTGATTGGAGCAGAGAACTTCTGTAGACGAGTGTGGATTTTAGAGTCTTCACTCTCATTCTACGACTTGCTAGCTGTGTGACCTTGGGAAAGTTTCCTGGTCTCTCTAAGTCCAATTTCTTCATCTGTAAAATGGATCCTGCTGCCAGGGTTGTGAGAATCCATGGATACTGCACACATGATAAAGGGACCAGCATAGGACCTGGCTCACCTTTGGGCTTTCTTTTCCATCTGTACTTTTCTATCAGTGCAGAGCTTGCCAAGGATTTTCCCATGTGGTAGTTGGTCTCCATAAGAAGATTCGGCAAACCTCCATCAGCCTCAGATCCTCCACCGGGGCACCCCAACTTCTCTCACTTCCCTTGTCTCCTGCTTCCACTCCTCCCCTCCTTTCTATTCTGGCAAAATTGAACAATGGCCCCTTCCTCTGCCCTCCCTGTCCCATGCTCAGCCTTCTCACACACCAGGAGCATGAAGAATTCCTACCCCTCGCCAACCCTCCAGGCCTTTCCTGCTCCTCACTCCAGCTGATCGTTGACTCTTGGCTCCTTCAAGAAACTTCCTTGGGCCATGAACTTCCCTTCCTAACCTCATCCCTCAGGTGCACTTGCCCTTAGCTTCCCAAAGCAGAATGAAAGGACTAGGATGAACTGCATCAAATGCTGAGGGAAGACCCTCAGCACTTTTCATGTGCTACACAATAGCTTGGGCTGAGGTTGAGAGGTGTGGATGCTTGTTGACATCAGGGCTGTTTTCCAGATCACTCCCTGATGCTTTGAAGAAAGAAAGGGAGTTAGAAAACTGATATGTATTGAATGCCTACTGGGTACTTGGCCTTATGCCAGGTGCCTTAGTAAGCTGTATCATTTATTGTCATAATAACCTTGTGAGATGATGATGTGGTTTAAGTTGTCTGTAGTGTCCCTGCTTCCCTGTGAGCTCTGGAACATAATGTCTTCAATTTTGCATCTGATGGAACATGGAGTTTGTACTTAATAAATATCTATTGAGTTGAATTGCAGATACCATTGTGTTGAGACACCTTGACCTAGGCGAACAAGCCTAAGATTTGGGGTCTTTACTACCTGTATGGATTTGAGCAAGCTATTTCATTATTTTGATACTCAGTTTCCTCGTGTGCAAAATGGGAATAGTGACACCTACATTCCAGGTCGTTGTGAGTATATGTAGGTTCCCTGGTAAACTCCAAAGTGCTGGGCAAGTTATTGATGAGGAAGGGTGCATCACTTGTACTCTGGAGCTAGGCTTTTAGTTGTCCAATTGTCATCTTGGTCTGTAGTACTCAGACGCAGATTGGTGCTCATTCTTCACAAAGTTTTCACTCTTCTGAGTTAAAAAAATGAGAAAAAATGATGATGTAGTTTTTTTTCCAGTTTTTTAAACTCTAAAATTGTCATTTCTACTTTTGATACTAAAACATCCTTTTGTTTATGACATCTTGGTTTTAATAGATGGCAGTTTTTAAAAGGGCTGGGTGTGATGGCTTGTGCCTGTAGTCCTAGCTACTCAGGAGGAACCTTCAAGCCCAAGAGTTTGAGGCTGCAGTGAGCTATGATTGCCCACTGCACTCCAGCAAGATTCTATCTCTGCCAAAAAAAAACCCTTGCTTGATCAATTAAAATGTTGGCACCACTACCACCAAAGCCCCCAGCGACAGAGGTAGTACCAACTGCTGAGAGAGAGGAGCCTGGGTCAGGATCCAGATGAGAAGGGTTTTAGAATGGGTTTCCAGGAGAAGAGGAGGTCTGAGAAGAGTTAGGAAGGCTGCACAAGAATATGTTAGGCAACAAAAGGAGGGACAGATACAGAGCTGGGCCAGGATGAGTGCGGGTGTGCTCTACCTGTGCAGTCTGTGCAACACCCAGCAGGTGAGCACCTCTGACCTTCCCTGTGGAGCATTGGGTGGGGGAATGAGTTGCTTTGTCCCAGATTCACCTAGCTCACAGATAGAGATGACAAACTCAGGCCATTACATTTGACAGTCACTGAGCTCCCCAACCCCAGCCCAAAGGTTCCTTGCAGTCTACCCAGGGAATTGCTGCCACACTCTGCATTGAATCCCCCAATTTGCCTTCTGACTCTGCCTGTGCTCCACCTCCTGTCCTTCCCTGACAGCTTCAGTAAAGCAGGAATCACTCAGCTCTGCGTATGGGAAAGCAAAGAGCCCACAGTCTGAACACACAGGCTCATCAGAAACTCAAAATTCCCCCTCCACCTTCCACACACCAAACCACACATAAGGACTAGGGCCCGGGGGTGGGGGCCGAGGCCAGTTTCTTTCCCCAGGATGCCACACTGTTGACCTGGGGGCTAGGGGTGGGGAGGCACTTCCTCCAGGGCCTGCCCTGACCTCACTTCTCCAGACCACACTGTTGGCAGCAGGAGGTCCCAGACTGAGGAGAGGGCCAGACCTGAGCATGCGCTTTTGCATTCCAAGTGGGTCTGGATTATCCATTTCTTAGATTTCTCCAGACCTCTGCTCCATCCATCAGAGTATTTTTTTTCCACCTGGAATCCTTTGGCCAGTGGGAGTAGCCACGAGTTTGTCCAACCAGGGGCATATGCCAAATGCCTGCTGGCTGCCCATCTGGCCCAGGCAGGAGGCAAAGGGATAACTTCCAGAAAAAGAGAAAGCCCCTGGGGGCAGGGCAGAAGGCGAGGCTAAAGAGCTGTAGTAGCTGTCCCAGTGCCCAGCCCAAAGATCTGAGCCTGGCCAACTATACTCTGCAGGCATTCCTTACTCCCTGTTTAAGGCAGGTTGCCATGGTATTTTGCCTGCTGGTGCATGGGGACTGGGGAAAAAAGCAGAGGAGTGAGCCTGAGAATGGAGGATTGGGGGGATGGTTAACAACAGGAGGAGAGCTGGACTTTTTGCCCCAGTTCCAGCTGGAGTTTGAGTCAGCAGGAGGGTGGTGGTGCGGCTGCTACTGGGAGAAGCCCTTGTGCCCATATGCCCTCAGGGATTCCTGCCACTATAAGTGCCCAGCAGTGGCACATGCTTTACAAGCTGCCTGAGGCCTAGCATTTGTGCCATGGCTCAACTCTCACTTGTGACATGATGGGTCTTTCTTATGGCTTGTAAGCTCTCCCCATCCCTGTGGCTGGACTTGGACAGGTCTGTTTAGCATTCTCACAGAGCCAACCAGCCATACCCTACTGATTTCTGGTATATCTCGACATTGAGTAACAGCCTGTAGCTGTGATGGGGAGAGGAGTTAATGCTCATTTTGACAGAAGCATTAGACTTCAGTCCAAACTCCTGGGCTTAGCATTCAAAGATTTCAACAATGAATCTTGTATAATACTCAACATTCCAGTGCCACATATTTGGACGCCAGAATGCACACAGACATTTCCAAACACCTATACACTTGACATCATGTTGGAAAAATATATAGATAGTGAATAGACTGTTTTCAGTTTTCATTTGTGTATTTGGCATCTCACAGACACAGGTATGGTGTCAAGTTTCATTTGCAAGATGACAGTTTCCAACTCTGTGTGTCTAAACATATTTGAATAATCAGTATTTGATATAGTGATTGGTATCTCTGTGGCCACATGTTCAAGTCTTACCTGCACTAACCAGCCATGCAAACTAATTTGTTCTAAGATTTAGACATAAAGCTCTGTTGCAAGAAATAGTTTGGGGAAAGTTAGCTGGGTCCCTGCTTTCAGTTCTCTTGAGTATATACCCAGAAGTAGAATTGTTGGATTATATGGTAATTCTGTGTTTAATTTTTTTCAGGAACTGCCATACTGTTTTCCACAGTGGCTGCACCATTTTACATTCCCATCAGCAATGCATAAGGGTTCCATTTCTCCACATCCTCACCAACACTTGTTATTTTCAATGTTTTTGATAATAGCCACCTTAATGTGTGTGAAGTGGTATCTCATTGTAGCTTTGATTTGCATTTCCTTAATGACTGGGGATGAGTACTGTTTTTCATGTGCTGGACAGGTATTTTTTTTACCTATGAGACTGCATTTAGCCTTGTTTTCTAGGCACTCTTCAAAGTTGGCTGTACCCATTGTTTCATAGGTTAGAATGACCTTGACTTAAAGAAGTCTTTATTGTATGGTCCATTACCTCTGTACTCTCCATATGCTTTGAAGGCTGCAACTCCACAGCCAGATAGTCCTGCATCTTCTCTTCACTCTTTGCCCCTGCTTGTCGACCTGTCCTTCCCTTAGCCCTGGGATTTCTTTGATTCTCTGTTTTCTGTTGTCTTTGACCCATATAGTCCCACCCTACTGTGAAAGCCAGCCAGCCAAGGTAGTAGATAACAGATTTCTTGGAACGCATTTTCTGGTTAAAAAAAAAGAGTAGATAAATCTACTACTCCCTCCATGGGAAAAAAAATCCACCATATTTTATTTGTCTATTAAGAAGTTCTATGCCTTCTTAGAAACTTGCCTATTCTCCATTAGTATAAGATGAATTATAGAAAATGTATCTCTGGGAGGGCAAGTGTCAAAATGCCTTGATTTATCATGAAAAATGTTATCCAGGAATTTCCTCTGCTGTTTGATCTCTGAGTAAGTGTAAAGAGCTGGTAACCCTCATGGCAAACAAAAGTAAGAACAAAAAGGAAGCCCCTCTGAGTTCATAGCAGATGAGAGTAACAGTAGGAGGGTTTCCAGTTGGAGAAGGGCTGCTGTCTTAGTCTGCTCAGGCTGCTTTAACCAAATACCGTTGACTGGGTAATTTATAAACAATGGAAATTTATTGCTCATAGTTCTGGAGACTGAAAAATCCAAGAACAAGGTGCTGGCAAATTCAGTGTCTGGTAAGGGCCTGATCCTCAGATAGCATCTTCTATGTATTCTCACATGACGGAAGGGGGGAATAGGACTTCCTTCCCTCAAGTTTCTTCTATGAGGGCACTAATCCCATTCAAGTGAGCTGAGTCTTCATAACCTAATTAATCATCTTCTAAAGGACCCACGTCTTCATACTGTCACATTGAGTGTTAGGTTTTAACATATAAATTTTGGAGCAGCACCAACATTCAGACCACAGCAGATGTGTTTCCTCGGTTTCATATTCCTCTTGAGGTCCTGTCAGTGATCCGCACTGTCCACACTGCACCATGTGACCTGAGGTGTGATGTTTGTTAACCCACATGGGACCAGACCCAGATCCTTCTTTTTTGGGCTCCTGAGACATCTGGCATTCTCAACAAGAAATTTATAAAATACTGCAGGAGAGCAAGGAGGAAATCACTGCAAAAATTACAATCAACAACATGTTTCCTAAGTGCAAGTGTGAATTCAACAGTGAATGCAGTATGAACCGTCAAGAGTCAGGGCATTATGGCTGGTTCCTCACCTGACTTCCTTCTGGCCCAGCTCCCAGCCTATCTCTGGGGGTAGGTGCCATCTAATTTTCCACTATCTGAGAGGAGTTTCCAGGGCAAGACCAAAAGAAACCATGTTCCAAATCAGCTGTTCTTCGGGGCCCTCCTGCTCCAACCTGGGTCCCAGTGTGGGCAGTAACTGTGTACTGGGTTTGCATCTTCAAGGCAAATGGTCTTATTCTCTAGGCCAGCTTCCCAAAGCAGGCCTGTGTTCCCCTCAGAGTGGAAGTACATCTTATGCTTTCGGATGGGACATAAATGAACAGTATTATTTTAATAGCAATGTGTTTATTTTTATAGTTTCCTTTGATTTAGGTCATGTGGTCATGGTTTTCCATTTACTTGAGTGATTCAGCATTTCTTCAAGTAAAAGAGTGAGAAATTGAAATAAAAACATTAATAGTTAAGGGGGGGATAAGTGGATATGATAAAAGTTGGGAAAGTGGCCCACAAGTACCTGGAGATTGGGACATACTGCCTTGAAGTGACCCGCCTTTCTAAGAAGAACTCTCTTTAGGAGATAGTTCTTAGGAGGGCTGTATG
Source organism: Carlito syrichta (assembly GCF_000164805.1). Taxonomy (NCBI): domain Eukaryota; kingdom Metazoa; phylum Chordata; class Mammalia; order Primates; family Tarsiidae; genus Carlito; species Carlito syrichta. Next base: position 9,484 of record NW_007102508.1, on the reverse strand, counting down.
ACAGGAATTACCAGTCTTCAGTTCCAGGGGCCATTCTGTTTCTAGATCTCTGATGATCTCTGGTGACAGCAAGGAAAGCCTAGAATAGATTTTTCTCTCCACTCTTTGAATAGTTCTACGAATAGGTTTCTCCGTGAGCACAGAAAACTGGGCCATTGACTTTATTTTACTTCCTCATTAACTTCCTCGAATGTTTTCCTTGCCAAGATTCAAGGCAGAAATGTTGTGCCTAAACCTCAGAGATTCTTTGTAAGAAAGCTCAACAGTTTGCCTTCCATTCCCAGCCTGGACCTTCCAGACAGAGGGTTTTTCATGTCTTTTCTCCTCTTGCTCCACATTCCCCCAGCCTGTATCCTCCCAAAGTATTTCATGAGAAGCATTTATAAACATTTTTTTACCTTAAAGATATCAGCACTAGGCTCATCTTCTGCTTGTGAAACTACCCCTTGCTGCACTGTGTTGTGGGCATTCTCTGGCGGGCTGCTCCCGGAACAGTAGGAGGGGACTGAGGAAGCATTAATCAAGTTCCTCCGGTGAGCCAGGCACTGCACTGGACCTTCTATTTGATGATTGAGCTCTTTGAATTCTCACACCAGCCCCTTAGGTACCATTTGACACCTGAGGAAACCGAGGTTCAGAGAAGCTCAGAAACTTGCCCAGGATCACCCAGCAAGGAGGGGCCAGAAGCCAGGAGGACTTGCCTCAGGTTCCCTGACTCCCATGCACTTTGCACTGCCTTTGTGGAGGCTTGCCATTTCCTGCCTGGTGAATGCTATGGCCGCTGCTGCTCGGACAACTAGCAAAAGGTCTCAGTACAGGGGCTTTTTCTTTGCCTGCAACAGCAGTGAGCTTAAGGGGAAAACAAATTGATTAAAGTCGAATTTGTCCTGGTGGGAAGCTATCCAGAAGATCTCTGGAGAGCTTCGGGCTGGGCCCGGTTGGCTGTCAGGATGTGGCCTGGAGCCTCACTTCCCTTCCTGGCTCTCCCTTTATCTTCCTACTCTCTTTCCTTGCCTTCTGCTCCCTGACCCCACTGCCCCTTCCATGGGAGCCTAAAAGCAAGCTGCTCAGAAGGAAATGGCTTTTGTTATTTAACCTGAATAAGTGTCTCCATGTACCTTCTCTGGACATCTACTGAGGATGAAGAGGGAGATGAGGGCCACCCTGGTGTTGTTTGTTTTGTTAGGGACCTAAAATGAAAGCATAGGCAGCTCCTGACGTGCATCACTGTTTTGGGCCCTACTTCCATTCTAGTCCTAAATCTAATCCTATTCTCATAAAATGTAGTCGATCAATGATAAATACGCAGACCTTTGTGTGACATTCCAAGCAACTAACAAGCTAATCTCAAGCAGCTTTTCCACTTTTGTGACCCACCACTTCCTTATACAATCCTCATTTTCCTGCTGACTAAAATACTTACTATGCCCCAGATACTCCTGCTTGCTGACCTCCTTGTTCCTCCTAATGCTGCCCGTTGAGCAGCTTCATGGAGTAGAAGCGGAGCTCAAATCCGAAGCCCTGATTTGAGTGGCATACTGACCAGGCTCACCCTCTGTGAGTTCAGTTTACTTCTCTCTCAAATGAGGAGAATTATATAGCCCATCCACTTTGTTCAATGGTTGTGATGATGAGACAGAATGATATGAAAGAACCTTTGTAAAACACCAACCCAATGCCGTTTCTTATTGGTAAGGAAAAATGACCCATCCTTTAGGCCTCAGCTCAATGGTGCCTCCCCCATGAAGGCTCCCCTGATGCTCTAGGCAGGAACGAACATTCCTTCTTTGTGCAGCACTTGGAGATTTTTCTTTTTTTAGACAGAAAATATAGTCTCTATTTGAAAAGTAAATTAGAGAGAAAGAGGAGATTCACCTCCCCAAGTTGGGAAGGAGACCAAAGCCAGGAAACATGGGGACAGTCATAGCTCAAAAAGCACATGGCCACACCAGAGTCTAGAAAGACAATGGTGGCGATGGTCTGGCAGTAGCCAGCACTTGGAGATTCTTGATGGTTTGTATCACTTTGTGCCCAACATGAAAGTTATTTATGTCCAAGTCTGCCTACCCCCTCTCTAAGGCTGAGAGTTGATGTGGAAAACAGAGAAGTGGCTTGGGCTTCTTGTTTCCCACAGGGCACAGCCCTGCACATTCTCATTCTCAAAAAGCATTTATTGAACTGGGGAAGCAAGAATAAAGCTAATTCTGTGACTTGGAAGTTAATCTTAGGCACCACATATGTGTCCCCTCTGGGAGCTGTAAGGGGTGGGAAAATGATAGGGGGTCGGGACAGGGTGGCTATAGAGGGAGGTGATGGGAAGCTTTCAAATGACTTAAATTAATCCGTTTCATTGACTCCGAATTTTCTTCATTCAGTTCAGGCTGCAGATTTCCTATGAATACTTAGGGAAAAGGAAGTCAGAAAGTTAGCCCTGCGCCAATCCCTGCTTGCCCTGGAGTGCCACATGGGTGAGCCAAAGAGCAGGGCATAACCCAAGGAACTTGCTCCACAGCAGAAAGGAGTCCCAGAAGGGAAGCCCCAAATATGACAACTCAGAAAGCTGTCTGTGGTGCGTCCATGAAACATGGCGGAGAGAATGCTGATCTTGAGCAACAAATCCACTTGGAGGCTGCATTAGATGCAGGTCCTGCTAAGCTCTTTCTCAGCTCAACCTTTGGGTCCTCCCCCTCTTTTTTTGCATTACTGAGGTAAAATTGACATCCACTAAATGACAAATATTTGAAGTATACAGGTTGACAGATTTTGCCATGTGTATGTACCCTTGAAACTATTGCTACAATCAAGATAATGAACACTTCCACCTCCCCCAAAAGCTTTCTTGTGTTGGTCACCTTTAATGTTTCTTCATAGCCTAGGTGAGAGAAAGAATATGGGTGTATTATTGATGGGTTATTCCTAATGTAAGAAAACTCTCAAGAGCAATGACCTTAGATTTTGGGTATGGGAGCTCAGCAGAGCCTCAGAAGTCAGTTCCTCGTGAAAGACAGCCATGGTGGTACTTGTTATAGGAATGTTCCTCTGGTACTGTGTCCTTTGAGTGATCTGAGGCAGACCTTACTTTCTCTGGGCCTCAGTTTTTCGGTAAGATGAGACAGTTGGACAAGAAAATCTCTAAGGTTTCCCATCAGTCTGAGTGACAAGACCTTTCTATGGCACTGCTTTTCTAATCAGCAGTTTTTTAAAAGCATAAAAGCAGTATAATCTATCTTCTTTGCTTTCTCATGCCCTAAGTTACATTCTGACAGGTCCCTGGCTAATACTTAGAATGTTGTCAGATTTGAGGACTCTGAATGGATTAGTAACCCCATTTTACAGGCGAGACAACTCAGCCTTAGGAAGGAGAGATGATCTGCTCCAAGTTACATATCTAATAAGTAGCTGAGCTGGGATGCAAATCAGCCCTGACTCCTAATCCAGTGCTCTTGGTACTTCCCCACACTCCATTCAAGATAATATTCCCAAGAATGCAGGCTCAAATCTCTCCATGTTGCTGTCATGACTAAATCCTTGCATTCAAAAGATAGTCCTGCTTTCTTCCTAGCTTAATCTGGTAGTCATAGCTCACCTCCTGAGGCCTCTGATGGGGATAAGAGGGCAAAAGAGTGGGCTCTCCTCCCTCTTAAATCACCAAACCAGACCATAAAACAAGAACCTTAAGTTTTCTTAGGCTGGAGGTTTCCAGAAAGCAGAAGCTCTCTGGGCATGTAATTCTTCTTATTCAGCCTCCTGGTATCCAGTGCGGGCAAATGTTCAGTAGCACCTGGTGGTGGGAGCACAAGGTCAAGGGAAAGGGTGGAAATCTTGGGATTAGGAGAGAACTCTACCTGGCACACTGTGCCTCATGGGTTGCCTTGGGGTACAACCCCCAAGGGGATCTGGTATGAGCTACAGTTGGGGCAGCACTAGGCTGAGCTGCACAGTCATTATGGAGCTTTATAATGCTCCAACAGCTGCATCTTTTATAAATGCCAGGAGGAAAGGAGGAGGGCCAGTTACATCCTTGCTTTTTAGAGACCTCCTGCCTGCCTATCTGCCTGGCTGCTCCAGAGTAAGGTGGGTAAGGAGTGCCCTCCTTGGGGAATTTGAGGTGATAGCAGGGTTCTGAATAGGCTTTCTAGGTGTTTGCTTCCTGAGTACTCAGCAAGTACCCAGAGTAGGTGCTCAGTAAGTATCTGTTGACTGATTGAATGAACTCTAACTCCACAGTAGGCACTGTGGGGGGTAAAAAGATGAATTGGCCTCTGTTCCAGACTATAGTAGAGAAGGGATAAGCTAAGCACATAAACAACCATTATACACGACAGAATGCGATAAATGCCTTGGGAGATGAACAACAAAGAGCTGAGAGCTGAAAGAGCTTGGGAGGAGGGACACTCACATCTGGCAGTGGTGGGAGGAAGGGGCACTAGAGAAAACTTCCTGCTTGAGGTGACATTCGAACTGATCTTGAATAGGGATGGGGTTTCTACAGTGGCTCAGGAATGTTTGTGTGGCGGGGGTAAGGGAGTGAAGGCAGGCTGCGTTCCAGGCCCGAGCAGCAAACTTGGGGCCAGAAGCCTCCCTGAGGATGTCCCCAGAGAGCACAGAGAACTGCAAGTCAGTGATAATCCCAGAATCTCCTGTAACTGAGTGTTTTCGGCCCCCTCCCACCACGCCGTGGTCTGAGACCAAGAAGCCAAATGTGTAGCCAGATTGCTAGCTGGTTCATGGGTCAGCCAGCACAAATCAGAAGTGATAGCCACTCCTGGCGGCCTAGCAGTTATTTCCTCTTGAAAACTGTTTTTTCCAGTTTACCTCCTCTCTGGTTCATGTGGCTGAGATGGGCCATTGCTGGGGAGCAATGGGGAAGAGTAGGGGTGGAGAATTGGGTAGCAACATTCCTGGGTGTTCTATACATCAGCATGAGCCTGGCCATATAATCCAGCCCTTTCTCTGCTCTGTCTCTTTCATTGTTTCCTAACTTCTGCCCAATTGACAGTTAGTTGCTGGTAACTGGTAAACGGAATGGTTTCACTTGACATGGGACAAAATGTTGGATTCAATTCAGCGGGCACATTTAAAGGTATTGTCTCATTGAATCTTCAAAACAATCTTGTAAATAGAAATTGTTATCTTCACTGTATAGTTGAGGAAACCAAAGCTCAGAGAATTTGGAGCCCAGGCCTAATTGCAAGTGAACCCAGCTGCAGAAAGTTTGAAGGCTGGCAGTTACAAATTAGTTACAAACGAATCCAGGGACTAGACAAAGGACAACAAAGGGAAAACGCAGGAATTAGGCAACTACCAGTTAGGCGATTTATTCTCCAGGTTGGATAAGAAAACTCAGGGCTTCAATTCCACTATGCAGGGGCCTAGAAGTTTCCAAAGGATCGAAAAGAGGGTGGAGATGGAGCCCCCACTTACCTGGGCTCTCACCTGTCCACTGGGCTACAGTCATGCAGCTGCAGCCTATCAGCTGTACCCACAGGGCCACTCTGTTCACCTCCTCAAGGTTGATGTTGGCCAAGGGTGGCTCCCAGAGAAGAACCACTCACCCTGAACAAATTTAATCCACAAATGACTGTTTCTAGTACACGGTTAAGAGCTAGTGTATTTCTGTAATAGTAGTAGCCTGGTTTTTTTTTTTTTTTTTTTTTTGGCCTGGTTTTTAATTTAAAAAAAATATATGTATATATATATTTGAGTCAGAGTCTCACTCCATCCTCAGGCTGGAGTGCAGTGGCATGCTCACGCCCACCCCAGCGTGGACCTGCTGGGCTCAGGCAATCCTTCTGCCTCAGCTTTCCAAGTAAAGCAGGAATTACAGTTGCACGCTACCACGCACGGCTAATTTTTGATTTATTGTAGAGACGAGGTCTCACTAAGTTGCCCATGCTGATCTCGAACCCCTAGGCTCAGGCAATCCTCTCGCCTCGGCCTTCCAAAGTACTGGGATTACGGGCTTGAGCCACCGCACCCGGCCAATTAAAATATTTTAACAGCTTTATTAAGATGTAATTTATATACCACAAAGTTCACTCATTTAGAGTGTACAATTCAATGGTTTTTACTATATTTAAAGAGTTGTGCAGTCATCACTGCAATCAATTTTTTAACATTTTCATCATCCCGGGATAAACACTGTACCCTTTAGCTGTGACCCCCAGTTTCTCAGACTTCCTTACTCTCCCACTGCCCAATATTAGGCAGTGAGTAATCTTTCTGTCTCTATGGATTTGCTTATTCTGGACATTTCATATAAATAGACTAATGCAATATGTCTTCTTTTCTAAATGGCTTCTTTCACTTAGCCTAAGGCTTTTTGAGATTTATCCATGTTGTAACATATACATGTCATTTCTTTTTTTTTTTTGCCGAAAGATGTTCAACTGTATGGATGTACCACATTTTGTTTATCCATTCTTCAGCTAATAGACCTTCAAACTGACAAGTTTTTGTGTGAATATATATTGTCAATTCTCTTGGAGCCTAGGAGTCGAACTTATGGGCCCTATGCTAACTCTATGTTTAACCTTTTGAGGAACTGCCCGACTGTTTTCCAAAGTGACTGTATCATCTCTCCACACAACACTTGTTATCGAGTGTCATTTTCATAATAGTCTTTGGAGTGGGTATGAAGTGGTATCTCATTGTACTTTTAATTATTTGCATCCCTTTAATGACTCATAATGTTAAACATCTTTTGATGTGTTAGTTGGCCATTTGTATATTTTCTTTGGAGAAATAGCTATTCAAATCCTTTGCCTACTTATAATTGGGTGATTTATCCTTAGTGTTGAGTTGTAATTGTTCTTTATATATTCTGGATACTGCACCCATATCAGATATTCAATTTACAAATATTTTCTCCTGTTTTGTGAGTTATTCTTTCACTCTCTTAATATTATCTATTAATGCACAAAAGTTTTTAATTTTTATGAAGTTAAATTTATAATACTACATATTTCTTTTGTTGCTTATACTTTTGGTATTATATCTAAGAAACCATGGCCAAAATCCAAGGTCATAATGATTGACCTCTATATTTTCTTCTAAGAATGTTAGTGATTTAGCACTTATATTTTGGTCTTTGATCAAATTTTCTTATATTGGTATAAGTTAGAAATCCAACTTTATTCTTTTGCATGTGGCTATCCAGTTGACTCAGCACCATTTGTCGCAGAGACTGTTCTTTTCCCACTGCATGGTGTTGGCACTCTTGTAGAAAATCAATTGTCCATAGTCATATGTTTATTTCCAGACTCTCAATTTTATTCCATTTGTCTATATGTCTACCCAAAGCTTTGGATTTTTCATATATGCTCCTTATGTTTTGGAAGTCTCTTTCTTTTCCTAATTTGTTGAGTGTTTTATCATGAAAGGTGTGAATTTTGTCAAGTGCTTTCTTTTCTGCATCATTTCAAATGACCATGCAGTCTTTTTTCTTTATTCTATTAATGTGATGTATTTTAGTGACTGATTTTCATATGTCAAACCACCCTCACATTCCTGGGATAAATCCCACTTGGTAATGGCATATAATCCTTTTACTATACTGCTATGGATTCAACTTGTTAGTATTTTTCTGAGGGTTTTTGCATCTATATAAGGGATATTGATCTGTAGTTTCTTTTCTTATTATATCTTTGGCTTTAATACCAGGATAATGCTGGCTTCATAGAATAAGTTAGGAGTTGTTCGCTTCAGTTTTTTGAAGAGTTTGACAAGAATTGATATTAATTCTTCTTTAGATATTTGTAGAATTCACCAGTGTGACCATCTAATCCTGGACTTTCTTATTGGAAGATTTTTGACTACTACCGATTCAATGTCTTTACTTGTTACAGATCTATTTAGATGTTCTACTTCTTCAGCCAGTTTTTGTAGTTTGTGTGTTTCTAGGAACGTGTCCATTTCATCTAGGTTATCTACTTTGTTGGTGTACAATAGTTCATAGTCTTCTCTTATACTCTTTTTTATTTCTGTAAGGTTGGTAGTAATGTTCTCACTTTCATTTCTGATTTTAGTAACTTGAGTTTTCCCTCTTTTTTCTTGCTCAGTCTAACTAAAGGTTTGTCAATTTTGTTAATTTTTTGCCAAATAATAAACTGTCAGTGTTGTTGATTCTCTCTATTGTTCTTCTACTTTCTACTTCACTTATCTCTGTTCCTTATTACTTACTTCCTTCTGCTAGTTTTGGGTTTAGTTTCTTCTTTGTTCTTGTTCCTTGAGGTGTAAAGTTGATAATTCTGCCTAGTTCTGTTCATTATTGAAAGTAAAGTTTTGAAATAGTCAAATGTTATTGTTAATTTTTCTATTCTTCCTGCATTTCTATCAGTTTTGCTTTAGATATTTTGTTGCTTTGCTGTCAGTTGCATATATGTTTATAGTTGTTGTTTTATCTTCCTCATGTACTAATCCTTTTGTTATTATAAAAGTCCCTCCTTATCCTAAGTCACATTTTTTGTTTTAAAGTACAGTTTGTCAGATAGTAATATAACCACTCCAGCTTTCTCGAGGTTGCTGTTTGCATGATATAATCCTTCCATCCTTTTACTTTCAATCTATTTGCATCTTTGAATTTAAATAAAGAGTGTCTTCTGTAGACAGCATATAGTTATACTGTTGTTCTGTTTTTTTTTTTGTTTTTTTTTTCATTAATCAGTATTTTTTATTATGGTTTTGTGGGGTACAGTTAAGGGTTAGGTGTACAATGACGTTTCATTCAGGCACCCTGTAAATAAGAAGTGTTTTCCCATCCCCCGACAGATATTTGCTACTGTTAATCCCATCCCCCTCCCCCCCATAGTTTCCCAGTACCATCCGTCATTTTCTCATAGTATTGCATTGGATGTTCAAGGTCCATTATATGAGTGAGAAACATGTGATATTCGGATTTTTGTTTTTGTGAGAGTCACTTCAGTATTATAGACTCTAGTTCCATCCAGGTTGTACGAAATTCATGATTTTGTTCTTTTTTATGGCTGCG
>NW_007102508.1:0-475 GCF_000164805.1 Carlito syrichta | reverse complement strand
TTTTTTTTTTTTTTGAGTTGGAGTCTCACTCTGTCGCCCAGACTGGAGTGCAGTGGCCGCTCCCGGCCACCGCAGCCTCGACCTGCTGGGCTCAGGCGATCCTTCCGCCTCAGCCTTCCGAGTAGCCGGAATTACAGGCATGGGCTACCACGCCCGGCTGATTTTTTGATTTATTGTAGAGATGAGGTCTCGCTGCCCAGGCAGGTCTCGAACCCGCGGGCTCAGGCAATCCACTCACCTCAGCCTCCCAAAGGCGCGGGATTACAGGCTGAGCCACCGAGCCCGGCTACATTTTTTGTTTTAAAGTACAGTTTGTCAGATAGTAATATAACCACTCCAGCTTTCTCGAGGTTGCTGTTTGCATGATATAATCCTTCCATCCTTTTACTTTCAATCTATTTGCATCTTTGAATTTAAATAAAGAGTGTCTTCTGTAGACAGCATATAGTTATACTGTTGTTCTGTTTTTTTTTTT
>NW_007102507.1:0-803 GCF_000164805.1 Carlito syrichta | reverse complement strand
GTGCAACCTAGTTCAGCCCTCTATGGAAAGCAATGTGGTGATTCCTAAAAGAACTAAAAATTGACCTTCCATACAACCCAGTAATCCATCTCCTGGGAATATGCCCAGAGGAACATAAATTTTTCTACAAAAAGACCTCTGCACATGCCTGTTTATTGCCACATTATTTAAAATAGCAGAAACATGGAACCAACACCACAGTCCTTCAAAAATGGACTGGATAAAGAAAATGTGATACATATACATGCTGGAATATTGCACAGTCATAAAGAAGAACAAAATCATGGACTTCACAGGAAAATGGATGGAGTTGAAGCCCATCATACTTAGTGATCTATCACAGAAGCAAAGAAGCAAATACTTCATGTTTTCACTCATTAGGGGGCCCTGAACATTAATCAAATTAGCAAAGGGAGAAATCAGCAGTCACTGGGCATCCCTAGGCAAAGAAGGCATGGAGAGGGTGCACATAAGAACACAAAGGGTGCCTGATTCCATACCAGGGGGAGTGAGGGCCAGTTGGAGACTCAAACTTCACTTGCATTCAACCTACTTGTGTAGTCAATACTTACTTGTATTCCACAACATACGAAAAGGCACACACAATATCAAAGAAGAAAAAAAGAATGTGTCCCAATACCTGATTTTAGGAGTTATTTTTAGTCAGAAAAATGTACTGGTGAAATAATGCATTAATCAACAAAACAGAATAGAGAGTTTAGAAACTGGTTTGTAAACAAATGATGGTGGAAAAATTGGACCTCCACATGTAAAAAGTGAACTTAGACACAGATTTTGACGTT
>NW_007102506.1:0-629 GCF_000164805.1 Carlito syrichta | reverse complement strand
TTGTGCATGGGGATAGATAGGGGTGCTGTTTCAATCTTCTGCATGTGGTCAGTCAGTTTTTCCAACACCATTTACTGAATATGTTCTCCTCTCCCCAGTGGTAGATGGTGGGGGCTTTGTTGAAGATGAGTTGGTTGAGAAATTGAGGTTTTGCTCCTGGAATCGCAATTCTGATCCTTTGATCTATATGCCTGTTCCTGTACCAATACCAAGCTGTTTTGATGATTGAAACTTTATACTAAAGTTTAAAGTATGGTATTGTGATACCACCTGTGTTGTTTTTTTGCTGAGGATTGTTCTGGCTATTCTTGGACGTTTGTGTTTCCATATGAATTCCTGTGTTGTTTTTTCTAGGTCTGAGAAGAATGTTGTTGGTGATTTAATGGGTATTGCATTGAATTTGTAGATTGCCTTAGGTAAGATGGACATCTTCACAATGTTGATTCTTCTGATCCATGAGCATGGGATATTTTTCCACTTGTTCGTGTCAGCTTTGATTTCTTTGAGCAGTGTTTTGTAGTTTTCACTGTAAAGGTGTTTCACGTCTCTGGTTAGGAAGATGCCAAGGTATTTCATTTTTTTGTGGCTATTGTGAATGGAATTGTGTTTTTTATTTGGGTTTCTGTTTG
>NW_007102505.1:0-341 GCF_000164805.1 Carlito syrichta | reverse complement strand
CATCGCTGAATGGCTGAGGCGACGAGTGGGGCCCAGCGCCGCCCGGCTGCAGGACGAAGAGAGCGCCCAGACACTCACAGATGCCCACGATGTGGTGGTCATTGGCTTCTTCCAGGCAAGCCGGGGGGCGGGGGGCCGTGGGAGCAGCGGCTGTGGGCCACGCCAGCCTCACAGACCTGGGCCCGTAGGACCTGCAGGATGAGGATGTGGGCACCTTCTTGGCCCTGGCCCAGGACGCCCTGGACATGACCTTCGGCCTCACTGACCAGCCCCAGCTCTTTCAGAAGTTTGGCCTCACCAAGGACACCGTGGTTCTCTTTAAGAAGGTGAGTCAAGGCCGG
>NW_007102504.1:0-564 GCF_000164805.1 Carlito syrichta | reverse complement strand
GATTCCTGCCTGGCATCCCAGACCTGAAGAAGGCCGAGGCCAGAGGATCACTTGAGGCCAGTTGTTTGAGACTTGCCTGGGCCTCATACCAAAACATTCCCTCAAAAAATAAAAAAAAAAAATAATATAGTAAAATACAATAAAATACAATGAAATACATTATAATACAATGCCATACAATACAATAAAACAAAATAAATTAAATAAATTAAATAACATAGCAAGACTTAGTGGTTCTGGTCTGGCATAGCAGAACTTTGAAAACCCAGGGTGAGAACCAGGCTTGGAGGCTCAGCCTGTAATCCCATGCCTTTGGGAGGCTGAGGAGAGTGGACTGCCTGAGCCCATGGGTTCAAGACCCACCTGGGCAGCGAGACCTCATTTCTACAATAAATCAAAAAATCACCAGGGTGTGGTAGCGCATGCCTGTAATTCCAGCTACTTGGAAGGCTGAGGCGGAAGAATCTCCGGAGCCCAGCAGGTCGAGGCTGCGGTGGCCAGAAGCAGCCACTGCACTCCAGTCTGGGTGACAGAGTGAGACTCCAACTCAAAAAAAAAAAAAAA
>NW_007102503.1:0-356 GCF_000164805.1 Carlito syrichta | reverse complement strand
TAGCCGGGTGTGGTAGCGTGTGCCTGTAGTTCCGGCTATTTGGAAGGTTGAGGCGGAAGGATCACCAGAACCCAGCCGGTCGAGGCTGCGGTGGCCGGGAGCAGCCACTGCACTCCAGTCTGGGCGACAGAGTGAGACTCCAACTCAAAAAACAAAACAAAAACAAACAAACAAAAAATTATCTACATGACTTCACGGCAGAGAAGTTTTTCTTAAACAGGATCATAAAAAGCACTGACCATAAAGAAAAATATTAAACTCTACTACTTTAAAAGCAAGAACTCCTGTTTATTAAATGACACCACAGCCAGGCTCGGTGGCTCAGCCTGTAATCCCGCATTTTGGGAGGCTGAGGT
>NW_007102502.1:20633-42249 GCF_000164805.1 Carlito syrichta | reverse complement strand
AAGGAGAGAGGAAGGGAGAAAAGAGCCTGCCCAGATAGGCCAAGGGGATCTCAGTCTAGCCTGGGGGGGCCTGGCAGGCTCCCTTGCTGCCCTTCCAGAAGGAGGCCAGGAGTCAGAGGCCGGGCTCCAGCCTCAGCTCCAAGACCCAAACGCCAAGTGCCCTGGCCCCTGGGGACCTCCAGTGGAAAACAGGGAAATGTGAGGGTAGTTGTGGGGTTCAAAGAATGGGGAATAGGAACAGGCTCTGCAGTTGAAGGGGCATACCCCGTCGCCTGGTCTCAACGTCCCGGGTCCCAGCAGGACATACTTCTCTGCTGTCTAGACCACACACACGTGTGTGCTGTGTGTGCTGTGTGTGCGTGGGGGAGGGGGCCTGCGCAGGATGCGACACTCACCGGGGGGTGTTTGCGCTTCCTCCCGGGCCTCCCCACCTTCCGTGCTATGGTGCTGGGCTCCTGGCGCTCCTCCTTGCCACGAGGCTCCTCCTGTTCTTCTCCGTCCTGCAGGCACAGACACAGCCTGTGAGGCCAGAGGCCGATCCAAGCAGCACGTCATTCCAGGCCAGCTCCAGGCGGGCCTTGGCCTCCCTTTCAGCCCCAGCCTCCTCCCGTCCCACCCCCACAAGCCACACTTCCAGGGCTGTACCACCCCCATTCTCCTGCTTCACCTCCTTCAAGCTTCGTGAAATGAGGCACCCCTTAGGGACCCATTTAAAATACATCCCCGGGAGCCCCTGGGGAAGACCCCGCTGCCCCAGCAGAAGGCACCTCTCCCTCTTGAGGACATTCTCTGAACCACAAGATCATAACACAAGCTCTGAAAAACATCGTCTCCCGATCAGAAGTTCACGTGAAAAAAATTTTTGTGCACAATATAAAAATTAAATTAGTGATCTATTTAACCATCTTTACTGAAAAGAATAAAACCAGTGAAAAGAAATATTAAATGTAGCCATGTCTACGTGAAGCCCATGCCAGCCTTGACAGGAGGACTGCTGCCAGGCGCAGTGGCTCACTCCTGTAACCCCAGCACTCTGGGAGGTGGAGGTAAGAAGATTGTCTGAGTCGATGGGTTTGAGACCAGCCTGGGCAACTTGGTGAGATCTCATCTCCACATTAAATTTAAAAAATTAGCCAGGCATGGTGGCACATGCCTGTAGATCCAGCTACTTGGAAGGCTGAGGCAGAAGGATCACCTGAGCCCAGTAGGTGGAGGTTGCGGTGGCTCTGAGCATGCTACTGTACTCCAGCCTGGGCGACAGAGTGAGAGTCTGATTAAAAAAAGAAGAATAGCCGGACATAGTGGCGCGCGCCTGTAATTCCGGCTACTCGGAAGGCTGAGGCGGAAGGATCGCCGGAGCCCAGCAGGTCGAGGCTGCAGTGGACGGGAGCGGCCACTGCACTCCAGTCTGGGCGACAGAGTGAGACTCCAACTCAAAAAAAAAAGAAGACGACGAAGAAATGAGGATTGCTGTAGAAAATGGAGGACCCTACAGCTACAGGAACCAACCCTGTCCTGAAGCTGTTACCACATGGCACTGGCACTGCACGCGCCTGTTGTCCCATGGGAGAGTCTCGGGACCACGTCTTGGCTCCTCCTGATCCCTCTCATTCACCGAGTTCTGGAGAAGTTTGTTTTGTTCCTGCCCCTCACACAGCACCTACGCAGGGCCTGGCCCTGTCATGCTTGTCTGCTTGTCTACTGGGACACAGAGGCATGAACCTAGAAAGTCCTGCCCCACAACTCCAGTCTGGCCACAAACCACCCACAAGTCCCTTCTGACTCAGCCAGGCTCCAGCATGACTAATCACCAGCAGAAGTGATGGTGGAGAAGGAGAGAGAGAGGGTCCCTGACCTCACAGAGGGGCGACAGGCTACTCTTCACTCCCAGCCCAATGTCAGAAGCTAAAGATGGCCTCACAACTCTCCCTGGAGAAGACACCCACCCAGAGCCACGCTGGCACCTCAGACAGAGAAGAAGTAAGTGGGTACACAGGTTCCCTGGAGATGTGACTGAGATGGCCCTCAACATCCCACTCGACTTTCATTTTCTTTGATTACAAAATACCTTGTGGTTTGCCACATTAATTTTCAGGTGATATTGGGGCATGCAAATAGAAACCTACTGTGACCAATTGTAGACATCAGACCACCAGGAAGAGTATCACTGGCCCCTCCATCCATCCGTCTGTCTGTCCACTTGAGGCATGTCTGTAGGGCCGACCATCACAGCTCAAGTTCTGGGAGGCCTCCAAAGAGATGCAGGGGGAGGATGGATGGAGGCGCCGGGCCTGGGCACAAGTGGTGGCCGCTGTCAAGCTGGAGAGTGCAGAGCTCACACAGAAGACAGAGAGAATGGTGAGAGGTGCAGACGAGGAGACCAGTGTGCTGGGGGAGCAGGAAGGGGAGCGCTGCCACTCAGAGGGACCAAAGTCGTCCAAGGCAAAGATGTGGAGGACAAGGATGTTTGGCTAGGAGCTGTAATGGCTGACCTTCCAGAGCACTGTCACTATGCTGTGCAGAATGACATAGTGGGGCGGTGGGGGAGTGGTATTGAGGGGCTGGACAAAAGCCGAAGAGGACAATTTAAGGAGCCCTGCTGAGAAAGGATCTGGGAAGGAAGCCAGGGCACAGGGAGCCCGAGCTGTCTGTGGAGGGAGGGGCCGGCCAGGCCCAGAGATCCTTGAGGGGCTCCTTTCAGGACAGCACAGCAGTGGAGCAGTGAGGGAGAGGCCATGGGGACGTAGCCAGTGGCGGGAGCCTCCAGGAGAACTCTAGGTGGCCTGAGGACACATATGCCCTGGAGGCCCAGGCCTGCTGGTTCTGAACTGGCTTCTGAAGACCCCACTGACACCCCCATGTAAGAAAGGATCACTTGGAACACACAGAGAGGACGCATTGCCAGTGCAGCTTAACGTGTGTGAAGGCTACAGGATAGAACCGTCTTGATCAGCATTCCGAAGACTCTCAGGCGCCATGTGAGGAAAGAACGGAGTGGGTATGAGCCCAGCTTGTCCATTTTCTAGTTAGAGGAGCAGCCTCTTTGAGTCAGCTTCCTCATCCACAAAATGGGATGTGAAGGTGTCCTTTCTACCTGCTTCTCTGGTTCTAATAGGACAGCTGCACAAATGGTCTGTCCTCCTGTTGTTGTGTTCACTGCTGAATCCCTAGCGCTTAGAACAGATCCTGAAAAAACTCCCACTGCCCAGAAATTCTGGGCTTTGAACTATTTCTTTAGCAAGTTGCATTGGCCAGGTACCATGGCTCATGCCTGTAATCCTAGCACTTTGGGAGGCCAAGGTGAGAGGACTGCTTGAGTCCAGGAGTTTGAGACATCCAGCCATCACTCACTGGGCAACCCAGTGAGACCCTGTCTCAGAAAAAAAGCTGTTTACTTAGCTGGGTGTGGTGGCACACTCCTGTAGTCCCAGCTACTCAGGAGGCTGAGACAGGAGGAACACTTGAGCCCAGAAATTCTAGGTTCCAGTGAGTTATGATCATACCACTGCATGCATGCACTCTGGCCTAGGCAACAGAGTGAGACTTTGTCTTAAAAAAAAAAAAAAGAAAAAACAATAAGCTGCATTTATTAAGAGGAGTTTTTAAATTTTATTTTGAACTAATCAGAGATGTGAAAGTCAACCAGAGCTTCTGATCAGTAAGAAGGAACCATGGTTACGACACAGCAATGACCTAAAAATAAAGACATTTGACATTTCACGATGGGCACTTTCTCCAACAGGCATGTGGAGAAAGCCTTTGGGGGCCCAACAGGCCACCCCCCTGCCATATGCAGGCTTGCTGTAATCCCTCACCTCCACTATGCGTGCTGGGCCTGGGACCGCAGGTGCTTGGTGCTTTCTTTTTCCTGTTGGATTCAATTCAGCACAACCCAGCCCAGGAGGAAGGGTTGGACTCCTGATGTCAGGCTACCTCTCCAGGGCCTGATGGGTTCAGAGGGTACGGAGGGCACAAGGTAGGGTGCCTTGTGCCCAGGGCGAGGTGCTTTCTGGCTGGCCCAGCACTCTGGTCTCGTACATCCCTGGGTGGTGCTGAAGGGAACCAAGTCTCCACAGGTCTGGATTCACACCCAGGCCTGAACAACGCCTGGTCAGTGCCCCTCTCCATGAGGGTCTGAAGCACACATCACTCTCCCACAAAGGAGCGACAAATCACGGGGCAACAGCGGAAGGCCATGCATTCTGCTCCAGGTCGGCCGAGGTTCACTCTGCTGAGAGGGGCTGACACTGAGAACGGGGAGCAGATGGCTCGGGCCGTGCCCTCCACGGCTCCAAGGAGGCATCTCAAGTGGTTCATTCTCACATCTGTCTCAGGGTCTGTTTTATTCAATATCTTTGCTGATGGGTTGAGCAAAGGAATTTAAAATATGCTTATCCAATCTGCATGGAGCCCTGAATTAGGAGGCATTGCTAATGCCCTGCAAGAGAGAATCTGACCCACAGTGACAGAAAGCAGCTGGAGAACTGCAACGCGTTTAACAGGAACAGGCTTGAGTCCTGGTTGGTTTCCTCATCTGTCAAGGAAGGGGACTGAATGAGTCCAGCCTTCCAGTGGGAAGGGGAGGGGCAGAAATTCTAGATAGGTGGACTTTGGAGACTGTAGAGCTCGACTTCCTGGGCTCCGGCGATCCTTCCACCTCAGCCTCCTGAGTAGCTGGGACAACTCAGTAGGCACAAACCACCATACCCAGATAATTTTTTAAACTTTTTGTAGAGGCGAGGTTTCCCTATATTGCCTAGGCTCGTCTCGAACTCCTGGGCTCAGGCAATCCTCCTGCCTCAGCCTCCCAAAGTGCTGGGATTACAGGCGTGAGCCACCACTCCCAGCTCTGCTCTTTACCCACTAGTAACTTCAAGGTATTTAACCTCTCTGAGTCTTGTTTTCCTCATCTATAAAGTGGAGATAATATCAACTTCACAGCACACTGCAGTGTTATGGGAATTAAATGAAGTAATGCAGCAAATGCTGACATATGACAGTCACTCAAGAACTGCTAACTTCCTCCAGCTCTGCACATCCTGACCAGTACATCACTCACCCCACCCTTCCCACCCTCCCTCCCGGCCTCCACACAAATCCCAGCATGCTGCCCTCCATCTAGCCGTCACTCGCTACCCAGACAGAGCCCAACATCTGGCGGGGGCCACAGGGAGACATGCAGGAGCACCAGGTCTCCGTGATCTTTCCAAAATGCAAAGCTGATTATGTCACTCTGCAGAGCTTAAACCCTTGCCAAGGGGTTCCTGGGGGCCTGCAGGATCAAGCCAAGCTCCTTAGCCCATGTGTGGAGAGGTCCCTGGGAACTGGCTGGGTTGCCTCGGCCTCCTCTTCACACTGGGGTCCCAACCGACCGTGCCAGGCATGAGACAAACTGATTCCCTCTTGGTGCCTCATCTCAGATCATTCCTTCTGTCTGGACCACCTTCCCCTCAGGTTCACCAGAAAGCCTCTTCTTGCTTTTCCAGCCTGGCTTCCTGGACTCCCTTCCCCAAGCCCCCCATTCCCTACCTAGCCTGAGCTCACAGACCCTGCCTCTCCCGTAGTGCCCACCACCCAGCACTGCGAATGTCAGCTCCTTGAGGAAGCGCCTGTGTCTGATTCATGGCTCCCAGTTTAAGGCAGCCACTAGAAATAGTTGACAGGTGACTCTCACAGAGTAGGTGTTCAATAAATAACCAAGTCCATACACACAGAGGTGCACGTACAAATCCACAAAGCCACACAAATACCACTGTGCATGAGGCTCCAGAGGCCCTTGGACCTTTATGACTCCAGAGTCAGGAAACAGGAGGCCTAAAACGTACTTTCTAGACTCAAACATAATTGTCACTTTGCATGTATGTCTTTCTTTACAGCTTTCAAAACACCTTCACGTCGGGTGGCCTGTTAGATTAGGTGGTTCCCATCAGCCTCTCTCTAAACTTCTGAGGCTATGATTTGACCTACATTTCAGCACTGCTCACTGGATGGATTATTTTAAGCCACGTACAACGTCTCATTCTGATGTGCTGGGCTATGACGATCATAATCTCTCACATTTAGACCGTACATGGTAATTAGCAAAGCGTTTTCATATGTTATTTCACTTTATTCTTGCATTTTACAGAAAGCAGAGCTGGTATTATTTTTTCCATGGCACAGGTGGGAACCCTGAAACTCAGAGAGAGTATCCGACTTGCAAGACCAGAAAGCCAGAAAGGGAGGCCTTCAGAACCAATATTGAAACCTGGTTCCCAGCCCATGGCTCCTTCCACTGCAACAAGCCACTATACCCTACCCGTCGTGTTCGACACTCACACGCACACACTGTGACAACATAAGGGTGTAGGCAGTCCCAGATAAAGGCACACACGGACATGCACATGCATACAGACACACACTCCCTCAGCTGACCATGCCTAGACACAGGACCCCTCCCCCCAAGAGATATATGTCCCATGAGGTCTTTGCCCAGAGACAGCCAGCCTGACATGCGTGCTCCCTTCAGTGCTTGAACCGAATGCTACTGACCTAGCATCCGTTGAGCAGATGTCTCAAGTTGGTGCTTGAGTTGAGGGGATGAACTTGCCGGATCTGGCCAGCTACTTGCCCAGGCCCACTGGGACAAGAAGCACTTACAGCCTTTGCCAGCTGGCTGGCTGGCCTCCCAGGGACTGTCTGTGGTCGTGGAATTCAGTGAAACGAATTGGCTTCTGCAACAGGCAGGGCCCTGTCTTGAGCCGCCCAAGCACCAGGCTCCCCAGAGCTACAGCCACTCGACGATCATGAACCACACATGCCATGCACGTACACACGCTTACATGTACAGACGCGCCCAGGCTGACCTACAGAAGCTGATCACAGTGTGAGCAGTCAGGCAGTGCTGCCAGGAATCACTGCAAATGTGCACATTTCCAGAGCCCTCCAAAGCCCCCTACATTTTCTGATCTCAGTCACCTCCCAAAGCTCACCAGCCCTTTATCTCAATTATTCAACAAGATCCAACAAATATTCATTGACTGCATAGTTGGCTTCCTATAATAATTATTGTCGAACATCTTTTATCCTCCTGAAAGGCCACACTCCCGGAAGGCAGGGGGTCACATCTCATTGGCCACTCTGAGTCTCTCACAGCTTCTAGGTACTTGCAGATAGCAGGTGCTCCAGAAATGCTAAATGGCTTAAAATAGTGGTGCCCACCTGGCTCCCAGGCCCTCCTCCACAGCCTGTCTGCCTCACTGAGGCCCCACTATCTTCCAGGGGTGTGGGGTGGCTCACCTCATCTCTATTCACCTCTGGGGTATCAGTGCCAGGAACAGGGCTGTGCTAAAAAAAAAATCTATTCAGCACCTACTATGTACTGGAAACAAAGATAACCAAATAGGGAACTTGGTTTAGAGGGAGAGATGACATATAAACAAAGATCCGACTCCGTGCTAAGCCCAGAGTGGTCAGTGCCACAGCTCTGCCTGCGGCCACACCGTGGGCACCAAGCCCACTCATGTCTACTTCAGCAGCCCACCCAGCTTTGCCAGCCCTTGCTTTCCAGAGGGAAAGAGCCAGATAAACTACTATGTAGCCATGCGACCTCCTCACACTTCAGTTCCTCACCTGTAAGTTGGGCTGATGACAGTGGATGTCTCCTGACTTACTGTGACAAATGATTGAGCTAACCATGCAGAGAAGATTCCTTTCTATGCCCTTCTGTGCTGTACAAACGTTAAGTGGGATGCTTGCAAGGAATATCTCTAATTGCCTGGTGGCTCTGCAGAGGCAGCTGCAGGGCATGCAGGCCTCTCATGCCAAGCCCAGGTGCCAGAGAGAAGCGGCCCATTTCCCAGTCATCCTAGGACACCTGCTCCCACTCAGCTCCCCTCTTCTGTGCACAGCTGAGCCCACCCTTCTTGCCCTGACCCCGCTTCTTGGCAGGGCTGGGCTCCATCCCGAACCTGGCCATCAGGAACAGGAGGCACCCAAGTGACTCAGGTCCCTGATGGGACCCACAGCCTCCACCATCAAAAGTTAGGCCTTGAGCCAGGCTTGGTGGCTCAGCCTGTAATCCCGCGCCTTTGGGAGGCTGAGTTGAGTGGATTGCCTGAGCCCGCGGGTTCGAGACCCACCTGGGCCACTTGGCAAGACCTCATCTCTACAATAAATCAAAATGAGCCGGACATGGTAGCACGCGCCTGTAGTTCCAGCTACTTGGAAGGCTGAGGCGGAAGGATTGCCGGAGCCCAGCGGGTCGAGGCTGCGGTGGCCGGGAGCGTGCCACTGCACTCCAGTCTGGGCGACAGAGTGAGACTCCAACTCGGAAAAAAAGAGAAAAAAAAAAAGAATTAGGCCTCACTGCAACTGGCCTTGGTTTTACTTTTGTTCAATAGATAAAGGGGCTTCAGGCCTCCTGTGACAGTGGACCCAAAGAGAGACCATCTTCCCTCCACATGGTGGGCTCTCACACCCCCACCCAGAGTTCCTGACTTATCTCCCACAATCTACGGGGCTGCAATGAATCTAAACCACAGTGGTATAGGTAGATGGATGGATGGGTGGATGAATGGTTGGGTAGGCAGATATCCAAAGGCCAACTTAATAAGTGCCAGGGGCCAGTGTTAGCTACTTACACACACCGCATCATTTAAACCTCTCCAGTCGACAAAGAGCCATTTCCCTGCTCAGAGCCACATTGCTGAGGCACGTAGCAGAGTCTAGATTATACACAGGCCAACTGACTCCCACCCAAGACTGTATTGTCAAGGTTAAATTCATTTGAAATATAATAATGAGGCCGGGCTCGGTGGCTCAGCCTGTAATCTTTGGGAGGTTGAGGCACTTTGGGAGGCTGAGGCGAGTGGATTGCCTGAGCCCACGGGTTTGCCTGGGCAACTTGGCGAGACCTCATCTCTCCAATAAATCAAAAATTAGCCTGCCATGGTAGCGTGCGCCTGTAGTTCCAGCTACTTGGAAGGCTGAGGCGGAAGGATCTCCTAAGCCCAGCTAGTCGACACTGGAGTGTCCATGAGAGTGCCACTGCTCTCCAGCCTGGGTGACGGAGTGAGACTCCCACTCAAAAAAAAAAAAAAAAAAAAAGAAATATAATAATGTCTATTCTAAGAGAATTTTAGAGACTCTGAAGCCAAAATGTAGGTCCTCACAGCTGGGCACTGTTGGCATCACAAACCTGCTGAATACGCCCAGGTATCAGATAACAGCACTGAGCTAAGAGTGAGTGCACCATGACCGTTCATGTGTCCTGAAGAGGGACGGGTCAAGTGGTTTTTTCTGTAGCTGTTCAAGTGTGCTAAGGAGGACGTGTTTTAAAATGACCTTACAGGGACTACTGTAAAGCAAAGAGCCAGCCCTACATGACCCTGTGGGGGCATCTGAGTGCAATAAAGGCAGAACGTGCCCAGAAGTAGGCAGCAGACCTGAGGACCATCAGGAATGACTGTGACTGGAACTGGCAGGGACCCACCCAAGGGGTGCTTGCTTGCACACCAGGGCGGGGGAAGTGCCGAGAACCCAAGGGAATCAGGACTCGCTGGGTCTCTGGGCTGGATTCTGATGGGAAGAAGAGAGGAGGTGCCACAGCCACAGCACCGGCCACATACACACACACACACACACACACACACACATGCACGTGCACATGCATACCTGCGGGCACACACGTGTACACATGGCACAAACACACACTTGCTGTGCTCCCCAGCACAAATATGAGCCCTGCTGCTACTTCTGCTTCAAGCAGGAGAGGGCTTGACCAAGTAAGCTGCCAAGGGAGATATGAAAGACACCTAAGTCTGAAGAAAGAAAGAGGGGGAGGAAGAGAAGAAAAGAGGAGCACCGTGACCAGAGAGGGGCAGGAAGAAAGGGAGAAGGAGGCTGGAAGCAGAGGCAGGGAGCAGGGTGTCCTGGTCGTGTCTCCAGCGGTGGGTGTGGTTCCACGCGTGCAAACATGCACAGTCACACACTGGGGCCTGTGTGTGTGTCTCTGCTGGAGAGGACATGTCCCCAACAGCCACCCCAAGGGTGGAGCACTGTCATGTGGTGGAAGGCCCCTGCCTGCAGCAGGTGTGAGCTGAGCAGGACTGTACAGCGTGGCACTGGGGGGTGCTGCTCACCTGTCCCCTTCTCACAGGAGGCAGCCTGAGGGCACAGGCACCAACGGTAAGGCCGCCTGGGTTCCAACCTCAGCGCTCCCACTTACTAGCTGTGTGACCTCAGGCTAGTGACTCAACTTTTCTGAGCTTCAGTTTAGTCCTTAATATGATAGACGGGTGAAATTACCAGTGCCTACCTTAAGAGGCAATTTTAAGAATTATATGTGGGCCGGGCTCGGTGGCTCAGCCTGTAATCCCAGCACTTTGGGAGGCCGAGGTGAGTGGATTGCCTGAGCCCACGGGTTCGAGACCTGCTTGGGCAACTTGGCGAGACCTCATCTCTACAATAAATCAAAAACGAACCGGGTGTGGTAGCGCGCGCCTGTAGTTCCAGCTACTCGGAAGGCTGAGGCAGAAGGATCGCTGGAGCCCAGCAGGTCGAGGCTGCGGTGGCCGGGAGCGGCCACTGCACTCCAGCCTGGGTGACAGAGACTCCAACTCAAAAAAAAAAAAAGAATTATATGTGATAATGTATGTACAGAGCTCCAGACAGACGGCCAGCGTTCCACACATCTTGGCCTTTCTGTTTGTGAGGCCGGGTGGGGGGGGAACATCGAGATCAGGCGACTGGCATTCCCTCGGGCTCGTATTTTGGGATGTGAGGAGCCCTTGGAATGCTCCCTCCGCCCCTCGCCCTCTCCTCCACACAAGGCAGGTACCCATGTTCACGATCCAACCCCTCTGAGCTTTTGGCCTCTCTGCTGCTCGCCTCCCTTCACCCCCATGAGGCCAGCTCCACTCCCTCTGCTGTGGCCATGTTCACCAGCCGACTCACCCAGACCACAGCCTCAGAGCTCGGCCCCCA
This sequence comes from Carlito syrichta, assembly GCF_000164805.1. Lineage (NCBI taxonomy): Eukaryota > Metazoa > Chordata > Mammalia > Primates > Tarsiidae > Carlito > Carlito syrichta. The sequence continues at coordinate 31,284 of NW_007102502.1, read as the reverse complement.
AAGCCTACCTCCTCTCATTCTCCCCAAGCAGCCCCCACTCTGCCCACCATAGGGATGATGGGAGGGGAGGAGGCAGGGGCCAGGGGGATGTGCACATACACAGACCTCTCTGCCCTCTCAGCCTCCTAGCGGGGCCACCTCGGCCTCACTCACAGCTCTAGGCTCCATGACGATTCTCCTGTGGAGGGGTTCCAACTACTCTCGTTTTCCTTCCCATCCTATCCACGAGATATTCCCTGAGCTAGTCCTTCTCTGGGCTAGTCCAGGTCCTGCCCACCACGGCAGCACTGGAGCTGGACCTTAGTCACACCTGCAGTTCTCAAATGCGAGTGTGCAACAGGGTCACCTGGAGGGCTGGTTGAAATGCCTGCTGCTGCTGGCCCATCCTCAGAGGTTGTTTGTTTGTTTTGAGTCGGAGTCTTATTCTGCTGCTCAAGCTGGAGTACAGGGACACAGTCATGGCTCACCACAGTCTCGACTTCCTGGGCTCAGGTGATCCTCCTGCCTCAGGCTCCTGAGTAGCTGGGGCTATAGGCACCTGCCACCATACCCAGCTAATTTTTGTACTGTTTTATAGAGATGAGGTCTTGCTATATCACCCAGGCTGGTCTCGAACTCCTGGGCTCTTGCAATCCTCCTTCCTCGGCCTTCCAAAGTGCTGGGATTACAGGCATGAGCCACTGCGCTCAGCCATCCCCAGAATTTCTGATGCAGCAGATCTGGGGGCCTAAGCTTTGCCTTTCTCACACCTTTCCAGGTACTGTTCATGCTGCCAGTTTGGGGATCATAGTTTGAGAACCACTGACCCCCTGCAAACTGTGATCCAAGGCAACAAAGTAAAGGCTTTGAGGCTTTGACTAGACAGGAGAGAGAAAACAAGGGAAGGGGCCCACCAGGCAGAGGAAGCACATAAGCAAAGGCCTGGTGGCTCCAGGAAGTACCTGAGTGGGGCTTGAAGGGAAGGTGCGTGGGGGCGTGGCTGGGGAGGAGGCTGGAAGGGCACGTGGGGCAGGTGGTGGAGTAGGCAGCCACACCCCCTCCCTCTGGCTCACCAATTGGTTCCTTTGTGTGTGGTGCCCCCAGCATCCCTGCCAGGCTCCTTGGGCTGCAGACCAAGCCTATGCTCCCCTTTCTGCAGTTACCAGTGCCCTCGCCCCAGGCCTGGCTTTCTCGGGCTGCTGTGGTGGCTGTCAGCGTCTCTCCTGGCTCTCCCTGGGCGGCTCCCTGGAGCTGCTGGAGCCAGCCCAGAGGTGCCAGGGAGGTGTGCCAGGTGAGCCAGCATGCGCAGTGTGGGCGTGGGTGGCTGGGGAGGAGGCCCGGCCACCTTGTCTATCCAGATCGCTGCCATCTTTTGGCATAACCGCCCGCCCGGCAGCATATGAGAGTGCTCGCTCTATCAGCACCAGGATCTGGGTCTGGGTGTGTGTTTTGTTGCCACTTGAGCCAGAGCAGTTACTAGGGGTAGATAATAATAGCAGTCGTAATCCCTCATAATTGGACCAGACTTTGCTGTCTGCAGGGCACTTCCATGTCCATGACCTCATCTGACTTCCACAACCGCCCTGTAAAACAGGCAAGGCTGGAGCCACTGGCCCCATTTTCCAGCTGAGCAAACACAAGCCCAGATGGCCTGAAGTCACATCTCCAGGAAGTGGCATACTCGGACTGGAACCTGGGATTTCTGACTCCTTGTCCAGCCCTCCTTCTCTATCCTGAAGGGTCATGATGCAGAGCCCGACCTGCTGCTGCCTGTGGGAGGGGGCTGGAGGATGTGGTAGGGTTGCAGGAGCACGGTCCTGTCCCAGGAGGAGTCTGTCCCACCTGCCTCCACCTTCCTATGGGGAGAGGGCAGTCAATTCATAACTGCCAGTGCTCTGATGATGAGTCATGTCAGCATCTGTCAGGACGTCGAACCTGCAGTGAGGCAAGGCTCAGGGTCACCTAATCCGACAAAGAGACAAAGCCAGGCCGAAGGAAGGGAAGGAGTCAACCATGGCCACAGCTACCACTCCAGGAGGCTGCAGGTGTCCCTGATTCTATGTCCAGAGGGTCTGGGTCTGCATGTTGCCAGAGTCCTGGTGGGAGAAGCCCAGAGGTCCATGGGATAACCTGGACTGTGAGTTCTGTGTGGTCAGAAAGAAGGGGACAGCCCCAGGATCCCTGTCCAGCGGGCCACAGGACGTGCTGGCTCCCAGCCTGCTCTGCCTGACTGGGCACCCCCCCACGAGTTCTGCAGGTGCCCGGCTGGGAAGGCACGTCATTGAGCGTTGTGTGCACACCTGGCATGTGTCCCAACAGGACCTAAGCAGCTGGGGCCATGGGAGGGGTGCAGGTCTAAGGGACAGGAGGCCAGGCTCTCATCTGACTGGCTAGGCTTGGCGTCCTCATCCGTAAACTAGGGCCATCTGTCCTTGTCCCACTTGTTTCGAGGGTTGTCCCCAAGGACCAAAACCAAGAGCCAAGGATGAGAACCACCCAGAACAGAGAAACACACTAAGAATGAGTGGGCCCAGGAAGGAGCTGAGCATGCCTGAGGGAGGCCGATGTCCTTCAGGTGAGGTGCTTGGGGCCCACCCCTGGCACCAGGGGTCCACCCTTGTTCCAGGAGGACAAACTGCTGACCCCATGAGCATGCCCTGCTACTCTCAGACACCACCAGGCATCACAACCTCTCAGCCTTGCTCAGGAAAAGGGGAGCAGGCAGGGGGACCCCTAGGGACAGAGGTGCAGCTGACAGACATGCCGGGGAGGCCTGTGGCCGTCACGGCTTCCCTGGAGGGATGGCAATAGAGGTTGCCATTCCATGGACAGAGGGGGACCACAAAGGTCAGTGCTGGGGTTACGGGGTGGACGCAGCTTGGTAAGATCCCAGCAGGGACCCCATAGACTGTTGTAACCTCCGACTGATTTAGGACCAACCTGGAGTTCGGTGGAGGGGTGAAGAGGTCACCCCCATGGGGCTCTGAAAACATGAAGGTCACCAGCTCCATGGCCAGAAGCCACATCAAGGATCACCCAGTGACACTCACTTGGAGACCGAGGTAGGAGGCGGGGACAGGAAATCATCATCTCCAAGGTACGCTGACGCCACCGGCTGAGCACCCAGCACCCAGCCTGTGCCTGTGTGTTTGTGTGGGAGGGTGCACCCTCCCAGGGCCTCGTGTCTCCAGGAGCCCCCCCAGAACTTGTTTGTGCCCTCCCAGAAGCTGAGCGCCTTGGAGAAACAGAGGCAGCTAAAACAGAGAGAGGTAAAGTGACCCACCTGAAGATTCACAGCTAGTAAGAGCCAGAGCAAAAAAGGAATCCAGGTTTGGGAACCCCAGCGAGACGGACCCCTCACAATTGCACAGACCTCTGCTCACACACCACAGTGGTTAAAAACGTGGGTCCTGGAGCCAAATTCCTGCTTCACCCCAGAACTGAACCTCTCCAAGCCTCAGTTTCCTCATCACCAAAATAGGAATGTGATGATCACACTGCCCTTTGGTGAAGACCGAATCATACGGTCTTGAGCTCGGCACACCAAGCAGTCTGTCACCATGTGGGGACAGGCCCTCCCACTTCCTGGCCCTGCCAGAGGGTCCTGAGAGGGTCCCCAGCAGAGCCGCCGCTCACCTTTCGGTCCTCTTCTCGCTCCGCAGTGGAGCTGCTGGTGTCCCCGGGGCCGCTGGAGGGCATGGCAGGCAGCTGGGCCGTGGGCGGCAGGCTGGGGCTGCGGGGGGCTGGGGGGCTGCTGGGCTTTGGGGAAGGAATTCTCGTGGTCTTTGGAGGCAAGAGTTACAGCTTAAGCATAGATCCCGGTGTTGAGCCCTCTGGAGAGCACGGCCGCCTCAGCCTGCGGGTGGGGACTTCGATGGCTCCACCTGAGGGGAAGAGAAGAGGGTCAGCAGGGCCAGCGCCCAACCCTCCCCAGGGCAGACCCTCAGCCCAGGGCCATGCCCAGCCCACGAGGCCTGGGGCCTCCGGCCTCACCTCCTCCCGGCCTCACCAGCGCCCCAGGGAGTGAGGAAACCGAGGCAGGCTCCCCTCTGGGCTGCCCGTCTCAGCAGCCTGTGAGAGCCCCAGACACGAGAGCAGCCTCCCCTCCTTGGCAGCACCGTGGCACAGTGGGTGCCACTTCTGGGACTTCCAGCTGCCTCTGCCTCCTCCCTTCTCTTCATTCACGACTGTTCTCTCCTTTGAAAGCTTCCCGCACCCTCCCTCCCACCCACCCCAACCAGCCCCTGGGAAATCCCAGCCTCCCCCAGAGGCCCCCAGCCCGCTACATTTTCCTTCTACTCTGTCCTCACCCCCACCCCCACACGTCCCACCACGTGGAGGAAGTGAGCGGCAGTCACAGGATGTAGTGAAATGAATGTCACCTCACTTCAGGACCAGTGCCTGGGCCCGGAGAAAGCTGAGGTCTGAGCTCAGGCTGCGGCCTGGTTGGCTCTGCTTTAGAGGACGCCATGGGGGTGAGGCCACAGCCAGGGCCACAGGCCACGGCCAAGCAGAGGCAGAAGTGAGGCCCTCTCTCCCCCACGCTGCAAACTGGCCCCATTTGCCCACAGAACTGGTGGGCTTGAGGGGGCCCTCGGAACCCACGCTGAGTTTAGGGGCTTTTCTTTCTCCCTGCTCCAGGTGTGGGCCTCGAGCCAGCCAGCGAAATAACAAAGCCAGAGCAAAGCCAGAGCCTTGGGCCACAGCTGGGGTGGAGTGTTGCTGCCTGGGCCCCCTCACTCAGAGCTCTTCTGCTTCCCACCCCCAGGAGGAGGCAGCGGCCAAGCCCCGGCCTCCAGTGCGCCAGCCAGGCCCGGGAGGGGATTGGCAGGAGCGGGAGAGAGGGAGGCAGCCTGGATCTGGGCCCGCCCACACCCTTCCCCTTCCAGTTCCCGGTTCTGCTTCCTCAGCTCCCCCTCCCGCTTGGGCTTCTCCTCCCACCCTCCCCAGCCCGGGCTCCCTGGAAAACCAGGAAGCAGAGAAAGCACAGGCTTGGGTCTCAAAGGGGCCCAGCGCCTTCCCCAGGGGTGCGTGGCTGCGTGGGGGTGGGTGCCCCAGCCCTGACTCTGTCCCTGGGATAGCAGGAGAACATGGAGCTGGCAGAGCCATCTTCGGGCCCAGACAGGAGGGGCTCTATCGGGTCAGCCCAGAAGTGCTCTTTCTGGAAGTGCTCCCGCCCCACAGGTGGGCCCTGAGGAAGCCTAGTGAACCGAATCCTATTTCCCACCTGCTCAGACTCAGCATGGTGCTGGGCTCAAGGCAGGTTTGCTGCCCAGAGCCCTGCGAGGGTAGCCTTGTGGCCAGACACTGCTCAGCACGTGCCTCCCAGGCCCTGGATCCAAGGCCACGAAGGTTAGGACCTGCCAGAGGGTCAAACCCAGATCTCTCCTACTTTAAAGCTCTGAGGGGTTGGGTTGCCCGCGAGGCTATCCCCCTCAACCTACACCACCCCACAGACACAACTCTGGAGTGCCCAAGAGAGAACTGGTCCAACCCAGAACCCCTCATGGCTTCCACCCATGATCAGCCAGCGATCCCCTCAAGGCTCCCTCCCAATCTGTCACCACAAACATCTCCAACCACCCCCAAATCAAAGCCTCCAAAAGGAGGTAGACTCAGGTTGGAAAGAACATCTGACCCAGAGTCAGCAGATGTGGGTTCTACTCCTGACGGGGACTTCTCTGACCCTCAGTTTCCTCATCAGTGAAATGGGAGAGTAGAACTAGCTGATCTACTAGTTGATTTCTTCCAGCTCTGACCTGCCAAGCAAGCTGGGAAGCCCCACAGGCTGAGGGTAGGGGGTGGAGGGGAGAGATACAGTAGACACGTGAGGAGGCAACAAGGCGGGTGCCCCAAATGGTCAGGGGAGACCCAAGCACAAAGTATGTAAGAGGCGTTCAGCTGAGCGCTGCGCCCTAGGTCTAAAGACACCCGGCGGGCATCTGTGCCACCAGAGGTGCCATGAGAAGAACCTTTTCAGAGAACCTCTGCCTCGGAGGGGAAGGAAGCGGAAGGGAAAAGCAGAACATCACAGGGCGTTGACCCCACGCTCTGGAAAGGAAAGGAAGTGTTTCGTCCTCCCCCTCTTCCTCCACCCAGGACCCTGTCATCTGAGCTGCAGAAACTGTCCTCACAGAAAACGCAGCTGACCTGGGTCAATCCTGGGTCCCTTTGTGTTGCTCATAGGACCAGCCCTGTCAGGATGTGTTCTCAAAATCACCCCGCATCGCCTATCATCACCCAGTGTGTGACCGGTGGGCCACACGCGGCACAGCTCTAAGAGCGCCAAGGTCCTAGGCCTTGACACAGCACTGTGCTCCCCCTTCCTCCCTGCCCCCCACCACCACTTGCAAAGGCTTCATTCTTCTTTCAAGCAGCCTGGCCATGGGGAGGCTTCTGTGACCCACAGTTTCAACACAGCAGCGTACGTCCACCACACTGGTCCTCTGACCAGCATGGCCCTACTGCTCCTAACACCAAAGCATCCTCCCCACCCAGGCCAAGGACTGCACCACAAACACCACTACTACCAAAAAGTCTTTGCCAAGAACCCTACCACCACAAGCAGTCTTATTCTCTCCTTTTCCTTTCAATGTCCACAGTGACCATGAATAATGTTTATAACCAGCACTTAAATTTTTTTAAGAACTCCCATCATGAAAGCATCTTGGTATCACCGCTGATCACAGTGATCATTGTTGTCACTGCTTGATTATTAAACTGCTGTGGAAAAAGAAAGTTTTCAATACACACAACAAATTTCACTACCTTGTAAACTCAACCTAGTAGAAAGATGTTACAAGAAGACAGAAAATGACAAGATGGAGCTGAGCACGAGAAGGAACCAACAAGATTTTGGAACCTGGAAAGTAGACTTGTGACAGCCAAGTTTCAGACAGGAGTGAGAAGGCTGATTTATAACACAGAGTCCTCGACAGATGCTTGATACATGGCACCAGGTACTCTGGGACTTGGGGTGAAGAGGAGGCATGTGTGAAAATCAAAAGGCTGAAAGAAGTGAAATCCCTACACCCGCCTCCCCCAGAAGGCTGAGGGTTTATTCATACTCTAGAGGGCATAAATTAGGGGGTCTCTGCAGAGAGTCAACTGGCACAGCTGAGAGTAAAGGTGCTATATCAACACCAAGGAGATGAAGGTTCAAACGTTGATGTGAAGCCCCTCGGGCTATTCCTCCATTGAGATGCAAAAACACTGGCAGTCCCCTTCTTCTCTGGGGAATCCAACCAGTCCAAGAGGAAAAATTCTAAGGATGCCAACACTGACACCAGTACCAAAAGGGAGTAAACATGACTTGTTCAGGTCAGCCAATATGGAACTAAAAATCTACAAATCCCACTATCATGCAGAGCTTCCAAAGAGCTTTTTAGTTCCCTGTTCTTAACCCAGAAAGGGCAACAAAGGACCAACAGACTTTCAAAGGAAGCCTTCAAACTGGAAGACAGAGATCAGAACAAATAAACCAAAACAAAATACAAACAAAACCAACTTGGAGGAAACAAATGTTTTATGCATTGAGAAGATATTGTATCCATGAAACAAGAATGTGATGCTCTCTAAAAGAATGTTCAAAGAACAAGAAAGAACTTCTAGAAATAAAAATCATGTTAGTATAAATATAAAATTCAATAGAAGGGATACATTTTTTTAAAAGGTAGAAAACAGGAGAGGAAGGAGAACAGAATTAGAGAACTGACCCAGAAGTTTCCACATCTGAATAACAGAAGTTACAGAAAGATGAAACAGAAGGAAGAATAAATCTGAATAAATTCAAATGAAATAATTCAAGAGAATTTTCCAGATTTGAAAGACATGGGTTGCCTGACTGGAAAGGCCCACTAAATGTCCAGACCCACACCAAGGTACTCAGGACACCGAGATAAAGTCTCCAGAATGAGATAAAAAAGTGACATACAAAGGGTCAGGAATCAGAAGCCTTCAGACAGCTCAACATCAAATAAGACAAAGGACCAATACCCTCCAACTTCTCAAAGAATTAAATAAGTCTAAAACAATTCTCCAATGATAATTCTTTACCCAAATTATCATTTAAGCATGCAAGTGGAATAAAGACATTTTCAGACATACGAAGCTTCACTCCTTTCTCAGTAAGCTTGGGAAGACGTCCTCTAAGACACATAAGATCCAGCACAGGAGAGAGAGGAGGAAAGCGTCTCTAGGATGAAGGCAAAAGACCGTGTGATGACCACGAGCCAAAGGGGTTATATGCCATTCTCTGTTGAGCCATCTTTTTTTTTTTCTTGAGTCGGAGTCTCACTCTTGCCCAGGCAGGAAAACAGTGGCATGCTCATGGCCTGGTACCACAGCCTCGACCTGCTGGGCTCCGGCAATCCTTCCATCTCAGCCTTCCAAGTAGTTGGAACTACAGGTGCACACTACCACGCCCGGCTTAATTTTTGATTTATTGTAGAGAGAGGTTTCACCAAGTTGCCCAGGCTGGTCTTGAACCCCTGAGCTCAGGCAATCCTCTTGCCTCGGCCTCCCAAAGTGCTAGGATTACAGGCTTGAGCCACTGCGCCCAGCCATGAACCAGCTTTTTACCTGACAAAACTATGGGTATGTCTCACTACTGTGCTTTGCTATCTGAACCCAGGAACTCAATGGATTTGGATATGGATGGATAGCTGTCCTGGAGGATGTGCCCAACTGGAGAGAAAGAAAGCACACAGAAGACATGAAAGCAGAAGACAAAGGGAATTCCAAAGATGACCACAAAAGGAAGTCACAGAACATCAGTTACAAGGTGCCACATGCCTAGAAAGCAGCCAGCCCAGAATGAGAGAGTAGATAACTCAAAAAATGGAACTGAAACACTTTTTACCTGTATGACTGCCTGCCTGGAAAGCATACTTGCAGCTACTAGAAAGACCACAAAGAAATGATGGGTGTTTAAAGTGATGGACAGGCTAAGCAGCCTGATGTAATCATTACAGGGTGCAGACATGTACTGAAACATCACATTGTACCCCATACATATGTGCAATTATTGTATGTCAATTTAAAAGAATGAAAGTAACCATATTGCTACAGAGAAATAAAATTATATTAGAAGTTGTGGTAGCAATTCGCAACAGGTACAAAGAAAATAAGGCAGATGAAAAACAAGGTAATGATTAACTTCGGGGAAAAAAACCAGAAAGGAATCTTATTATAAGGCTCAACTGTGAATGATAGTTACATTGACATAATAATGTAAACATTGTATGTTGATTTAACAGATATACATGAACATATGTGTATGTATACATATATTACTTCTGTATGTACCACAAAATTGATGCCTTAAAACAACACAAATTCATTATCTTGCAATTCTGTAAGTCAGATATCAAAAATGGTTCTCCTCATGAGGCTAAGATCAAGATGCTGACAGGGCTGCCTCTTTTTCTAGAGGCTCTAAGAAGAATCTATTTCCTTGACATCTTCAGCTTCTAGGCGCCCTCACTCCTTGGCACACAGCCTCTTCCATCTTCAAAGCCAGCGAAGGCCAGTCTCTCTCCCACAGTAGCACTTGGAGTCTGCTTCTGTCACATCTTCTCTGACTCTTCTATCTCCATCTTTCACTTCTTTTTTTTTTGAGTTGGAGTCTCATTCTGTTGCCCAGGCTGGAGTGCAGTGGCATGCTCACAGCCACCTCAGCCTCAACCTTCTGGGCTCAGGCAATCCTTCTACCTCAGCCTTCCAAGTAGCTGGGACTACAGGCACGCGCCACCATGCCTGGTTAATCTTTTATTTATTGTAGAGATGAGGTCTCACCAAGTTGCCCAGGCTGGTTTCTAACCCGTGGGGTCAGGCAATCCTCTCACCTCAGCCTCCCAAAGTGCTGGGATTATAGGTGTGAGCCACTGCACCTGGCCTCCATCTTCCACTTCTAAGGGACCTTTGTGGTTACAATGGGCCCACCCAGATAATCCAGGATAATCTCCCTACCTCAAGGTTGTTAATTGAATCTCATCTACAAAGTTCCTTTTGCCATGTGTGTAACATATTCACAGGTTCGCCTTTGGAGGGCTGTTATTCTGCCTCCTATATGCATGCATGTACTAATACATGCATAAAACATTTTAAAAAAATATTAGAATACTGTTAATAGCAGGCCTACTACAAAAACTATTTAGGAGAATGGCCAGAGAATAGAAAGTTTGGTCATGTAAGAAAGAGATCTACTAAACAGGAAATCAATGGAAAGTGCCCAAATCAAGTAATTAAAAATACATATAATACTCAGAAATATGATATGTAAAATTACTAGAAGAAACAGCTAGAAGGATTGAACGTGGTTGCCTCTGAGGAGAGGATAAGGTAGGCGTAGGCAAGGCATAGCTGCAATGTTAGGAGATTTTAGTACTATTTGACTTCTTAAATTATAGGCATGTACCATTGTGAGTAAATAAAAATGAATTTGTAGCCGGGCTCGGTGGCTCAGCCTGTAATCCCGCGGCTTTGGGAGGCTGAGGCGAGTGGATGGCCTGAGCCCGCGGGTTCGTGACCCGCCTGGCCAACTTAGCGAGACCTCATCTCTACAATAAAATCAAAAATGAGCTGGGCGTGATAATGCGCGCCTGTAGTTCCAGCTACTCGGAAGGCTGAGGCGGAAGGATCGCTGAGCCCAGCAGGTCGAGGCTGCGGTGGC
>NW_007102502.1:1526-20613 GCF_000164805.1 Carlito syrichta | reverse complement strand
AAAAAAAAAAAAAAAAGAAAAAAATTTTAAAAGAGAGAATGGGGGCTGGGCGCAGTGGCTCAAGTCTGTCATCCCAGCACTATGGGAGGCCGAGGCGAGAGGATTGCCTGAGCACAGGGGTTCCAGGCCAGCCTGGGCAACTCGGTGAGACCTTATCTCTACAATAAATAAAAAAATTAGCCGGGCCACCACGCCTGCACCTGTGGTTCCGGCTACTTGGAAAGCTGAGGTGGAAGGATCACCTGAGGCCAGCAGGTAGAGGATGCGGTGGCCATGAATGTGCCACTGCACTCCAGCCTGGGTGACAGAGTGAGACTCCAACTCAATAAAATAAAATAAAATAATAAATAAAAGAGAGTGGAGATGGGGGAAAGGGTTTCCGTCCCAACTGTAGCCCTCCGTGTGTCTGGCCTCCATTACCTCTTCCATAAATAAGAGTATAACAAAGACCCTTTCACCTCTGTTGTTCTGTGAAGTCATCATGCCCCACAGAATTACCATCATCAGCTCCCCACACCCACACAGAGTTCCATCACTAGCCAGGAAAGTGGTACCTCCCTCGGCTCGCCCACCCCTCACGAAACGATGAATCCTCCAGACACATCATTTCCACCAGGCCCAGCCTAGGCATGAGCATCGCCTCCTTGACTTTCCCCCCAACCTGCGCCCCTGCACGTAAGGGCCGTCACCATCCCTCACCACAACCCCCTGCTCACTCAGCCCATCAGCCCAAAGAGTCACAATCCGTCCCTCTCCTGAAGCCTCCAGACCTCCCCCACGCCATTCCCACCTTCCTCACCAACCTCAGCCTCAACCGCGCCCCCAGCGGGCCACCCCAGGCCTCACCTCCATCTTTGCTCCAACCAGCACCCACTGTCCCCTCACAATTTCACCTCCGCAAGGGCCCTCTTCCAAAAACAAAACCATCATTGCCCACAAACCTAGATGCTTGCTCCACCAAGAGTCCCGACGTCATCACCCTGAGAGCCCCTTCCTCTCCACCTCCAGGTCTCTGTCTGAACTGCTGAAAATATCTGGCCACCTCTGTAGCGGGCCCTTCTCCCTCCCTCCAGCTGAATTCCACTTTTCTTGAAGTGGACTTTGGTTGTTTCGGCCTATCTAGGTACCTTCCCCTCCTTCCCACCGAGGAACATTCGCTGTGTGGTTCTGGTTGTGCTGTGAGGACCCCAACCTCACCCCAGTCACCGAGTGAGCATGTGACCAGGCAGAGCCAATCAGCGGCCTCCCTGGAACTTTCTCACTGATGCCACGGAAAGATGCTAACGGGGCGGATGTGAGTCAGGAGCTGCTGGCTGCTGTGTTCCCATCCTGTGGGGCGAGCTTGCCTGAGAACAAAGAGCCTGGAGATTAAGACGGAAGGATAAAACCTGGCAGTCCTTGTCTGGGCCTCTGGGTCTAGCCGTACCTGGAGGCAGGGGCATCTCTGAACTTCCAGGTGATGTGAGCTTTCACTACTTTGGTGTGAGTCTGTGACTTGCAGCTGACACAATCCTGACTCAGATGCTAATCCCAAGCTACTGAAGTCCTCCCTGGAAGGCTGACTGTGTGGGTTCAAATCCTGGCCTTATTTCTTATCAGCTGTGTGACTTGGGGCAAAACTGTGCCTCAGTTTTCTCGGTGGTAAAATGGGGGAAATAATAGTATCCACTTCACGGGGCTGCTGTGAGAATTAAAATGGAATGCACTAAAAATGCTTACAAGAGTGCCTGGCACAGAGAAAATACTCAATAAATCTTAACGATTATTAGGCTCTGACTCAACCAACCCACAGATTTCTCTCCTTTCTTGAAATCCCTGGAGTGCTTGTAAGTGGCCTTCGCTCAAGCGGGAGCTTGTACTTATTAAGCTCCTACGACGTGCCAGGCTCATGAGCAGAGCTTTACAATGTCAACATCCCATTAATCCTCACACCTTACCCCAACCCTTTGAAGTGGGTACTATTTCTATCCCCATTTTCCAGATGAGAAAAATGAGGAAAGGAAAGGCTAAATGAAACTCCCCAAGGTCACACAGCAAGTGGTAGCGCCAGATCCAATCCAGGTCTGTCCCACTCAGAAGCCCAGCTTTCCGCTCCACCCCGATCTCACCCAATCAGCGCATGACTGTTGCAAATATACTAACTTTGGGCAGGGATTGGTCAGAAAACAGTTTCCAATCAGTCTTCCTTTTCTGGTCAGGCTGGTCTGCAGGGAGGTGGAGAAGAGGGAGGCACTGCAACCCTCTAATCACAGCGTTCAATGCCCTGCCTACTGCAGGAGTCACTTGCCCATTCATTTGTTTGGCTATTTACTGATCACGTGCCACATGCCAGGCCCTGTGCTGAGGGGCATGCACTGTCCCACTCAATCCTCATGACAGCCCTATGAAGTAGGTTCTATTGGTATAACCATCTTATAGGAGAAACTGAGGCTTAGAGAGGTTTAGTGCCTTTCCAAAGTAGCTTAGCTAGAAAGTCCCAGGGCAGGATTATGAATCCAGGTCTGTGTCACCTGGGAGCCCCTGCAAACGTGGCAGCACTCAGTCACGAATGAGCATGCTAAGCACAGAGTCAGAGCCAGCTCCACGATCAACTGTGCCCCTGGGATGACCCCGGCCCACAGATAACAGCCTCATGGCTGAATGTCCTATCTGAGCTTAGGTGCAAATGAGGCCTGTGAATGACAGAAGAAGAGCATCTTGTACCCCCCACCCTCCCAATCGTCTGCCAGGGTGGTGATACGCTCTGGGCCTGGTGCAGACTGTGGGGGGGAAGGCAGCAGACAGTTATCTGCCAACCCTTCCCCCTCCTGCCATAGCCTCTCTCTGCCATCAGACTGGGACTGTATGAGGAGGAGGGGGAAGATGCTCCCATAGGGGACACCGAAAAGCTTGGTGCTACTTTCGGGTGATATGCCCATCATCATTCCATTGCTGTGACTTTTGGAATTATACTTGCACCCAAACCATCAGCTGCCCATAGAATACCAAGAGCCACCAGTGACAAGCCTGCCACCCTGTTTCCCCTGAAAAGCCCATCTGTCTGGCTCTGGAGTCACAATAAGATGACTGGTGGCTGTCACACCACCCTGGAGGCCATGGCACCACCAGCACTGGCACCACCAGCAGGAGCACTTATGATCACACCAAGCCTGCTGCCACTACGGTGGCCACATGGGAATGTGAGTCAGACTCCTCTGCTCACACTGCTGGTTACCATGACACAGCCCCCCAAAGGGGGAGGGGGTTAGACCCAAAATAGACACTGTTAAGGAGCTGAAGTTGTTCTCAGAAGCCAAAATGAACCAACATAGACTTCCATAAAGGACACCCATCTCCGAGGCTGTACACCAGGAGAAGCCTCGCCTGGGGGCCGTGTGGGCTGTGGCTGTCAGATAGGCTTCCTATGGTCTGGGAGCCAGGAGCACAGGGTGGCCAGGCTGAAAGTCCACATGAAGATCAGCCATGGGGTCCCTGACGGGCTCTCTGGCAGCCACCAGCATGGGCCTGATTCCTCCCTGGTGGAGGCGGCCCAGGGTCGGCACCTGTGTGTTTCTCTGCTTTCCCAGCCTTCTCTAAAAAACAGTCACCAGCCAGCTCAAGAGTTTCTTCACTTATGCCCTCCTTAGCCCCCTGCGTCTGGCCCTCCTCCTCCACCTTATGTCTCTGAAACCCTCTGGGGATGATGAATGTTTAATCCACAGGGAGAGAATGCTCCCACCAGGGGACACCGCAATGTTTCCCCTGGAAGACAAGACATCCACATCCGCCTAGCTTTTTTGAACCTTTTATGCCATTGAATCAACAGTCAAAAAAAGGTTACTCCACCATGTGGAGTGATTGATCCTAGTTACTGAGGAAAGATTGGATGACTGATCACAAAAGCCAAGCAAGATCATGTCTGGAACCCAGGGGGTTCTCTCAGGCACCTCTTAGAACTTCCATGCCTCAAATTACAGGAACGACAACACAAAAAAAGCAGAATAACTCAGGATTCGGATCCTTTACAAATGAAGGTTGGGGTCACTCACACCAAGTAAAAGAAGGGTGACCTGCTGAAGCCCTGGCTGAGTGGGGAGGAAATCCAGTGGGGGTAACAAGAGAAAGAACAGATAGCAAACGTAGCCTTGGGAACCAATGCAGAAGAAAGGGCTGCCATGTTTTCTGTATACTTCATAAATGTGTGTTTATTTGTATATATGATAACCAACTTTTTTTCCTCCTTCCCATTGTTTTCTGTACAAGTTGCTGGCAGTTAACTTTATTTTTTTTAATTTTCTTTTGGCAGTGAACTTTATAACTTAATCTTTAGGTAACAGAATATTCAGTGGGACTAAATGTGAGACGCTATTACTATAGCCAGGGATGGATCAAGTCCCTGATTAGACACGGATACAATGATGGCCGGCACGCTGCATTTGAGCAAAAGGGTGAGAATGAGAAGGGAAATGATGTCTTGATAGGTGGACGGCTAGTTTTTTTGTTGTTGTATGAGAGTTCAGACGTGATTAAAGGGTGCCCAAGAGGTGTGCAGCCAAAGGGGTGGACTGTGCCAATCATCAGTTCATTCACCCATCATTGTCTGTGCACTGAAGATGAGCTGGGCCCTTTAAATATTTTTTCTTTACCAGCTGGTACATTACACTTTGTCAGTGGAGGTCCCCGGAGAGACACCGGAGGAGGAAGGAAGTTTCCTTCCTAAGCCAATGTGTCCTCTTGGTAGGTTCCTGTGTCTCATATAACTTCTCCAGCAGCCAGATTCTGTTGCACAGGTGCTTCCCAGCTCCAGGCTCTTGCAGGATGTGAAGCTTCCCTGCACCCAGCTCCTGTCCTGTCATAGCTTCTCCAGCCACGGCTCCTATGGCACACACCTTCCCAGAGCTTGGGCAGGAGTGCCAGGCTCCTGCAATGCCAGCAGCCTCTCCAGCACCTGGCTCTAGCACATCTGACCATCAGCAGTGCCCAACAGCCAGAAGCTCCACCTGCAGTCCCCTCACGTCTAGCAGCAGTGTGCCTCCAGCAAGACTTCCCCATGAGCAACTCTCCTTAGGACCCAAAAGGATGGATTTCTAGCAAGTTCCACTGGGCAGACTTCCAGCAAGTTCTGCCAACATGGCAGAACTATGTGACTTCTCTGCCATCTGGGAGCAATGGCTACACCCTCTCCATCAAGGTTCGGGTCTCAGGCCTGGGGGCTTCCTCCTTGGGCACTCTGTGGCAACCCTAGGGGCAGTGGCTGTTCTCATATCTGCTGTGTTGTATTTTTTAGTGTTCTTCTTTTTATTTGTTTGAGTCAGAGTCTCACTCTGCTGCCCAGGCTGGAGTGCAGTGGCACACTCATGGCCACCGCAGCCTCGACCTGCTGGGCTTGGGTGATCCTTCCGCCTCGGCCTTCCCAGTAGCTGGAACTACAGATGTGAGTCACTGTGCCCAGCCTCTTTTTTACCTCTTACTAGCCCACTCCTCATTATTCCAATCCCCTGATAGAGTAATTCTTTATAGAAATCTTTCCTTTTTTCAAATCGTCATGTGGTTTTGGTCTCCTGAATGGACCCTGACTGATACTGTCACCAGGGACTCAAAAGGCCTTTTTCCATCCTCATGGCCCTTAGCTCAATTCGGCATCCTTGCCAGTTAATCGCTCCCTGCTTCAAGTACTCACTCAACAGCCATTTATCAAGTGCCATTGTTGAGCCGGCCTCTGGGATGAAAAGAAACCCCTGCTTCTGGAACTTCACAAGCAAGTGCATTCTCTGCACTCTCTCCCATCCATGATTCCGCCTGGATGCTGCTCTGGGTTCTCCTGCCCTTGGACTCTGCAGTTCTATCCTCTGGGATGCCCGGAAGTCTTGCTCCCTCTTCTGCACAGTGGGCGTTTCTCAAGGGCCACACTCTGCCTTCAGCTTCTCTCGAAATTCCCCTTCTCTGAACACCTGGGCTGACATTAACAGACTGCCACTGCAAGAGGTTCCATACTTATTTCTTTTCATCCCAACTGGATGACCTGCAGTCACCTAAAATCCTACTCTTCTCTAACTCTCCTAGAACATGCTTCCTTTGGAGCCAGCTCAATTTTCTGTCTTCTCTACCATCCTCCCCTCACTGCCTAAGCCCAAAACCCTGGTGAGAACTCAGGGCCCACCTTCACCCAGTCTCCGCGTCCAGCAGGAGGTGCCTGGTCCTCAGGTTCCCCTTCTCCCCCATTCCCTTCAGGCCTTTCGTACCACAGGCACAGGCACAGTAACCCTGTAGTGGGTTCCCAGCTTCTCAGCAAAGATTGTCCACACGTGGCTCTCTCTACCAAAAACCTATGATGCCGGATGAGAATGTTTAACACTTGATTGTGGTGATGTCACACAACTCTGTGTCGTACCAAAACCCATCAAGTTGTGCATTTGCATGGTGAATTACAAGGCATGTGAATTATATCTTAATTATATCTTAAAGTGTTATTTTTAAAACACCGTGATGCCGATGCTTTTTGCACACAGTAAAATCTATACTCGTGTCTGGTCTCACACCAATGGCAGGCCACAGCACAGCCTCAGCCTACTGTCTGGCCTCGAGGTCCACCTCTCCCAGCTGATCCCTCACTCCAGGCCCTGTCCTGCTCCTATCCTGTGTCTACACTCAGTCATTCTCTTCTCCAAGAGGGAGGCACCCCCGCCAAGGACCTACCCAACTCCCCTTTCCCCATCCCTTAGTCCAATATCTTTCCTTCCTCTGCCACACCCCCTTCTCCCCAACCATGAGCATCTGCCCGGGGGTCTTTGATCAGTTTCAGTCAGGTGGTCATTTAGTGTCTCGTGTGCACATGGATGTGCCTGTTTGCCCAAACAGAGGAGGTCAGAGTTCATGCCTTGCCCCTTGCTGCCCCTCCCCCTGCCCATAGCTGGGGCCCCTCCCACCCCCATCCCTGCTCCGGGTGACCCTTGAGGCAGAGAGGACTGCGTGAAGTCACTCCCAGGCAGCTGCAACAACCCCAGCACAGTGCTGCGGGGCCTAGAGTGATGCCCCACAATCCCCATTCTAGGGGTTGCTTGGCAGAGCCCCCCAAGGTACTGTACCAGTGAAAATGGCACCTTTGGCAGCTCCAGGGCCAGAAAGTGCATGTGCTGTGGGGTCTGCAGGCCCACCTGCCCCAGATCTCCAGGCGAAGGGGTGTTCAGGGTCCTAGGGCCCCAGCGAACCCTAGGAAACTAGGGGACTGACCCCCTGCAGGCCCTTGGAGACTGAGTCCTTGGCTTACCTGTGACCACCTTCTCCCCACACTACCCTGCACTTGCCTCACCTCCCCTACTTCCTAGGCCAATGCCCCCCCAGGTCAAAACAGAAGGTCCCCCAAAGGGCTCTCAGGACCTAGGAGCTGCTGTTGGAGCTCAGCGACCCCTCATCCACTCCAGCAGGAAGGAGCCTGCTAGTCTCAGGGAGACCCACAGGTCCCTGCCTGCTTCCTTCTCACCATCCACCCCATCGAAACCAGACTATTTGTGGAGGGGGTCAAGGGGAGAAGACCCCTGGATTCTAAGCAGCACATGCCAGAGCCACTGACCCCTGCCCCAGCTGGCCTTGGGGGCTCAGCCAGACCCACCTCAAACTCCAGCTCTGGCATTCAGAGACGTGGGCCTCAGTTTCTCAAGTACTAAGATGGGGTGAATAGAGTCTCTGCTTCATAAGTCTATTTTAAGATCGGAGGTATTCTGAGTCGAGTGTTTAGCACTGTGCCTGACACACAGTAGACACTTAATAAATGTTCATTTAAAAGATTATTAGTGATTAGTCAGAATGAGAGGCCAGTAATGTGTTCTCAGGACACCTAGACTCTAGCTTGAGACCATGCCCGGAGTGGCGGCTCACGCTCCCAGCAATGGCCTTTGTGCCAGGGTCTCCCTCTCCCACCGAGTGCCCCTTAGTTACCCTCCCACACCCCAGCCCAAAGCCCCTTGCTTCTATAATAGGCAACTTCTTCACCAGAGACTTCTAACCTACTGCTGTGGCCTCAGGGGTCTCTGCAGTCACACACACACACACACACATGCACACAGATACAAACACACACAAGATGCACACACAGAGAAACACACAGAAACACAGGCAGACATAGACTTACACATATACACACATGAGCATGCAAAGAGACACACAGACACAGAAACACATGAGCACTCAGACACACAGAGACACACACACAACCATAGATACAAACATAAAGACATAGATACACACAGAAACACACAGACACACACACAGATACACTCATACACAGATATACACAAGCAGGCACAAAGACACACAGACACAGAAACACATGTATGAACACTCAAACACACAGACACACACACAGAGACAGACACACAGAAACAAACACACAGAGATACACACACAGAGAAACACAGACACACATGAGCACACACAGAGACACACACACAGATACACTCACACACAGACATACACAAGCATGCACAGAGACACAGACACAGAAACACACGTATGAACACTCAAACACACAGACACACACACGCACAGAGACACACAGACACAGACACAGACACACAGAGACAGGCCCAGGCCACACGCACACACATGCACCCCTCTCGCTGCAGGCTCCTTCGGGCACCTGGAGCTGGAGGGCCCCAGCGGGCATGCTCCGCACAGGCACACGCGCTGCACATTTCACCTACTGTACGGGCCAAAGAGGCATTTGGAAACCAGCTTGGGAACCTCATAACCATTCATAACATTGTTCTGAGAGAAAATACAAAACATTGCCCTGTAAACAAACATTTGCAAGAGAATTTCTCCAAAAGCTGGGAATTGCCTGTACCAGAAAACTAACAGAGCAAGAAGAGAAAACCACATCAAGTTGGTTTGCCTCCGCAAAATTAATACCAATTACAAAAACATTTATGTGAACTGCTTACCATTTACACCTAATTACCATGCAGCACAATTATGCATATCATTAAGGGTATGCCAGATTAATTACGCTGTACATTTCATTTGATTACACCACCACGCCCTGAGCTCCTAGGTGCCCCACTTCCAGAGGGCCAGTCCTGGGGCACAGGTACCTGCACAGGTCTGTGTAAAGCAAGGCAGCACAGGTTTCCACACTCAGATCCGCAGCGGCCCCGCCCCACGCCCAGCCAGAGATGGCCTGACCCTTGCCAGGCCCTCTCGCCAACAGCACCACCACAAGAGCCTGCTGAGAAGCCATCTTCCCACCAGAGCCTCCAGACACAGTGATGCTTCAAAGATCTCTCCGGGGTGTGGCCTGCATGTCCCAGAGCCACTGCACATCACAGGGCCCAGAGACAACCCAATGGCCCTCGGCCCTCACGCGTGCCTCTCACAGAGGAAGCTGGCCCTCCCTCCCCACCATCTCCGAGGTCTGGCTCTGCGAGCAGGGCAGCCCAGCCCAGCCCACGTCCAGTCAAGTCACCCCAAGCTCATCTCCCAGACCCACCAGGGCTCTGTGCTCTTTCCCCTGGCACACTGAGCCAGTTACAGGGCCCTGTGACGGCCTCTGGGGCCCCTGGGGGCCCTCTGCTCTCCACACAGCCCTGGACTCTGCATAGACCCTCCCCCTTATTAAAAAGGGAAAGGAACTGACACTCCCCACACCTCCTAGGAAGCTTATCAGATACTCTTCATGCACACCAGTGAGACCCGGTTTGTGGGGAAGAACCGGGCACAAGAGAGTCAACAGAACGTGATGAATTGTAATCCGCAGCACCTATGGAACTGACTGTATGCAGATTCCCTTAAAAGATGAGTGAGAAGCCGGGATCGGTGGCTCAGCCTGTCATCCCGCGCCTTGGGAGGCTGAGGTGAGTGGGTTGCCTGAGCCCACAGGTTCGAGACCCGCCTGGGCAATTTGGCGAGACCTCATCTCTACAATAAATCAAAAATTAGCCGGGCGTGGTAGCGCGCGCCTGTGGTTCCGGCTACTCGGAAGGCTGAGGCGGAAGGATCGCAGGAGCCCAGCAGGTCGAGGCTGCGGTGGCTGGGAGCGGCCACTGCACTCCAGTCTGGGCGACAGAGTGAGACTCCAACTCAAAAAAAAAAAAAAGACGAGTGAAAGAAAATATCCAGGTTTAGAGGCAATGCTCGAAACAAACAGAAACACAGGACTACGAGGTTACATCCATCTTGCAGATGGCAAAATCGAGGCTAAGAGAGGCTAAGTGATCTCCCAGGGATACACAGCTACGAGGTGGCCGAGCCGGATGAAACCACTGCTTGTCCAATGCCAAGTCTGGTGACCCTGGCACAATGCCACACAGCTCCTTGCCTCTACCTGAGTTCAATGACACTAACATGGCTCACGTAATTTTTCTAGAAATTCTTTGGAAACGGCCTGCACATAACACATGGAAGATTGGTTGCTATTTTAGAGAAAGTTTCTGTTTCTTTTCTATTTGCTTACCCCAAATGCTGTCCCCAGCTTGTCCCCACCTATCCCAGAAGACCTGCCTCGGACAGCATGACAAGTCCACAAAGATTCTCAGAGGGTTTTAAGACTCGCACAGGTCATGCAGCCGGGAGTGGAGTGCCAGGGTTTAAGCCCTGCAACTCTGGTTTCGGGGAAATCACAGTGAAGCAGAAGCCCTGGCCAGGCCCCCAAACATCAGCAGCCCCAATGCATGCGGTGTGAGCGCCTGGTTCAGTCACTTCCTTCCTCAGCAATCTGCAGGGGTTGCCTACCAGTCACAACCCAAATGCCGAAATGCACCTGGCCCTCTAGCCCATTGCCTGGGCGGCCCACCTCAGGCCTCATGACTCAGCTCAAACCTCCTGCAAGCCACCTGGCCCAGACTCCCCCAGGAGAAATCCCACCCGCTCTCAAGCCCCAACTCCAATCCCACCCCCAGTGGGAGGTATGCCCAGCTCTCTCCCAGACCCCTCAACCTGCATCCCCTCCGTGAATGGCGTCTCCACCCCCAGTTGGCTGAGCCAGAAACCAGAGGGCCACCCCCGACTCCCCTCATTCCCTCCACCCCCAGTTGTTCCTGCGGACTCTGCTTCCTCCAAGTGGCACAAAGCATGCCTCCTCCAGACCCACGCTGCTGCTGCACCCCTGGATTTCTGTACCAGCCTCCACCTGGGCTCCCACCCCCAGCCTTCACTGACCAAGCTCTCCTCCTCAATGCTCCAGAATGATCATTCTCAAATATAAACAACAAAGCAGCCCTCACGGATGGATGATATCCCAGCCTTCCCTGGCCTAGCCCCAGCCTCATGCCCCACCATTCCCTACACTGCAGCCCCATAGAGCCACCTCCTTCGCAAAGCCCTTCTGGATTTCCCCTCCCTGAATTAGACTGCCTCCTCTGAGCCCCACTAGTGCTCCAGACACACCCTGCCAGGGCTCCCTCTGCCCTGCCAGTCTCCCACCTAAGCCGCAGCTCCCCAAGGACTCACGTGGTCCCTTTTGTCTGTGTACCCAGTGCCTGACACACAGTAGGTCTTTGGTGGAGGATGAACAACATTTGCAGATCTGCAACAAGGGAGCTCTGGAGGGAAGACTGGGCACCGCCAGGGCTGCCAGCTCGGAGACCAGCATCTCACTGTGCTGCACCCCAGCTCTCTCAGATTCCAAGCAGGGTGTTGACAGAAGAGCACGCTGGGATGACTGCTGGCCCCACTAGGCTTCCCAGCTGAGCTCCCAGTACCAGGCAGGGCCCTCAGGCTGCCACCGCCACCCGTTGGGCTGGGAACCACGGGCCTGTGAGTGGATGGCAACAAGCACCACATTGTTGCTGGTAATAAAACCATTAGGAGTCATTGCTGTGCGCCAGCTGCCAGGCCCCGCTGTGGTCTAGACCCTCCCATGCCTCCAGGCCGTAGGGCAGAGCCAGCCCTGCCAGCAGACCCAGAACCTAGCAGAGAGGACGCTGCTTGTCTGGTCCCAGGGAGACCAGAGGACAGGGAGGGAGAGAGGGCCCAGGGCTGGGAGGACCTACTGGATCCCCACATGGGCAGGGAACTAAATCCTGGCTTTACGGAGGAAGACAAGGAGGCCCAGAAAGACCAAACTCCCTGTGGGCACTTGAAAAGGTGGCCTGGGTCAGACAGTCAGTGCTAAGCAGAAGAGGGGCATCCTTCTCTGTCTCTGCCACTCCCCCATCCCCTCACTGCCAGTCCAGACTCTCTCTTCCCTTCACCCTAAGGGGTGATGAGAAGGGCAGGCTGCATTTGTAGGGCCTCACAGCACAACAGGGCTTCACAGGGGAACACCCTCGCTCCTGGGTAGCCCTGGAACCACCCACACAAACAGAAGAGTAACTCGCGCCGCCAGAGCACCTACTGTGTGCCAGGCACAGTGCTGTTTGTTTCCTCAATGGTTTTGTGCCATTTGGGCAGCACCTCTAAGGCAAGGCAGCTTTTCTTCCTGCTGATTTACAGATGAGAGACCCGCAGCTCAAGGTTGTGCACAGCCAGCAGCCTCTGAGCAGGGCTGAGACCGAATCCAGGTCTGCCCAGCTCCCCAGGTCCTGTGTGGCCTGCACAACTGTCACCCTCAGCCTGGGATTATGAGGCTGGTTCGCAGAGGGTCCAGGAGCTCTCTGCTTGCCTCCATGTTGTGGGGCCCTCTATGGATCTTCCTGCCTCATTCCAGGGCGCAGGGCCCAAGAAGCATACAGCCCCC
Organism: Carlito syrichta; assembly: GCF_000164805.1. Lineage (NCBI taxonomy): Eukaryota > Metazoa > Chordata > Mammalia > Primates > Tarsiidae > Carlito > Carlito syrichta. Next base: position 7,964 of record NW_007102502.1, on the reverse strand, counting down.
TCCCCATGTCATGTTTAACAGGGGCAGCCTCTCGGGGAAAGCGAAGCTCCAAGAGCCACCCATGGGTGGGCGAGGGAAGGGAACGTGGTAGGGGGAGGTGGGCACTGTTGCCAAGCAACCAGCCGAGCCTCCTGGGGTAGCAAGATGACTACAGGCAGAAGCATTTGTATCTGCCCCTCCCTCCCCTCTCCACCCAGCCACCTGGGTCACCACCACTTGCTCAGCAGCTCCTAGATCACAGAGCTGGGCACAGTTTAAGCCCACATGCCAGACAAGTTCCCCAGGAATCCCTTCCACCCCTTGTGGGGGGGCCTTCTGAAGCCCCACTTTGTCCTCCTCGAGTGCTGCCTCCCGAGGAGCTCCCGCTGTGCTAGGGCTTGGTTGCCCGAGCCCCATGCCCAAGCCAGGCCCCAGTTATACCTCCATGCCTGAAACCATCTGGAACCCAGATTGATGCCTTGTGGGAAGATCCTCTGTGATTTATTTTCCATCCTGGGTCAGAACTGAGTTTCAAGTCACCACCCTGCAAAGCTAACTCTGTCCCCTTTTGCTGGTGTGGGCCAGGGTGCAGTCAGTGGCCTATTTTTTGCTCTCACCTAATCCCCACCAGCCCAGGGCTTTGCTTAGAGGCCTCTGTACTTGCAATATTTCTCCCTGCACCTGAACAGAAAAGACAAGCACCTGAGCAACATTACCCTTGCTGTCAGTCTCTAATCCATTTCTTACCCATTATAAAAAGTAGTCCATCCCGCAGCCTTAGGGTGACTTAATTTTCTTCCATACTCTTACCCACAGGCTTTAAAAAGGTTTGGCTTTATTTTTGCTGTTGTAATTAAGAAAGTAACACAAGTTCACTAACATTTTTTTCAGATAATATAAGAGTGCGTAAAGTAAAAAAGCAAAATCTTTGTTGACAGGTCGGTGTGAACCCTTTCAGGACGGCTTTTCCATGTGTATATTTGTAATTATTTTAGCCAATTTCACAAAAGTGAGATTACACTATACACACATTTGGTGACACAACACTGCCTCCTGGACATCTAACACATTGGAACAGACACATTACGATCTTGCTTCAAAGGCTTTTAGGGACCCTAAACAGACTTCCCTTTGCCCATACAGGTATTTGTCCTTTAATCACACAGGACTTCCAGAAGCCTCCTCCCAAACAGGTGCTGTTTGCTGAGATGCTGGAAGACCCCACCGGCCTGGCATGGGCAAGACACCCTTGCCTGTGCCTCCCAGGGTCACCTGGGAGCAGAGAGGAAGGCACACGCCAAAGGCCTCCTGCCTCCCAGGCCACGGTCGTTAACAGGCATTCCCCATGACACCGTCCACATTCGACCAACAGCTTGGTAAGCCACAAATCTAACCCCACAGTCCCATCATCCCCTCTTGTAATATCTTTTTACCTGTTCAAGTAAGGATCACTGGAACCCAGGACCTGCCTGATCTATGAGGCCTAAAAATCATCCACACCAACTCCCACCCACTCCCTTTCATTATATCAAGAAGAGCACTAGACTAGAGTCAAGAGACCCAAGTTCCAGCTCTCCAGTTACTGTCTGTAAGAGATGATCTCCCATCCCCTCTGTGCACCCAGACAGGGTAGCTAGTAACTGGCCAGGAATTAAAAATGACCTTGACATTTGAAACAGAAGCAGGGAGGGAAGATCAATAGAGCAGGGCCATGACCACAGGAAAGAGAAAATAGGAAACGGGTCATATATCTAAATAAGGCTGGGAAGACTTGGGGGTCAGAGAGGACCACAGTGGGACTGGGTGGGCAAGCCAGAGTTGTGATAAAAAATAATCCACTCCATACTGGAATCTGGCTAGGAAAGCCCCAGGCGTCCCCACCCCGACAGCACAGACAGGCTGGAGACAGGCTAGTGGCCTGCGATGTGATCAGCAAGAGGGATCTGGCTGGCCCTGCCCACTGGCCATCCTTGCAGGGGTGGGATGGAGGCTGCCAGGCACTTGCACCCCCGCCTGGGGGCACTGGCTGCCTGCAAGGCATCTCCCCTCTGAGCCCTGCCCAGTGTGGGGGAGGGAAGGTGGAGGGCAGGGCAGAGTCAAGCTGCAGAAGCAGGAACCTCACATCACCCCCCATTTCCCTGGTGCTTGCAGCTCCTTGCAGGAATGTTCTGAATCCTGGGGTGCCTCAGCCCGGGTATGCAAGGGGGGCACAGGGAGGCTAGAAAGGGGACGCTTTTCTCCCTCACTGGCATGCGAACCAGATCTTACCTTAGTGTCCCCCTTAACTGCCACAACCCCCTGGGGTTGGTGTCATTTAAACTCTGCTCTGTTCCTCTCCAAGTCTGAGCTCTTGAGCTCTAGTCTACAGAATACAAGGAATCAAGGTCCTACACCAAGGGAGCTCATGTGGCCCCTACCCCTCCCTCCCTCTGTCCTGTCCTGTCCTCTCTCCACCCCTCCACTCCTGCCCACCAGTCAGGGCAGTTCAAGGGAGGTTCTCTGTGGGCCACACGGGAGTTACCGGAGTGTGGGGACCCTCTCCCAAAACGGAAGCAGGGCCTCAGCCTGGTATCCAGCACAACCCAAGTCCCAGGCCACCTCCCAGACCACAGCCAGCCCAGATGATGGCTTTTCCCTGGCAGCATGGCTTCCTCCCCTCAGCCTGGAAGCCCTACTTCTGTGCTCTGAGGCCCTCCTGAGGTGACTCCTCTTTCAAGAAGCCTTCCTGATCCCCTCAGTTGGTTGTAACCTCACTCTCCTTCGAGCACTTTATTGCTCCTTCTCCCGCGACCCTGGTGTCTGCAGTCCTTCATTAGCTGGGTCCATCCTAAACCCACTCAATGCCAGCACAGGGCCTTGTGCACAGGAAATGCTCAGCAAACATCTTGAAAATGGAAGCGAACGGGGTGGGAAATGCTGCTGGACTCGACACAGAAGAAGAATAAAGAGCTGAGACTACAGTGGTGAGGGAGTTAAGGTGGATGCACAAACAACCTGTTGACAGTGTGATTTGTTAAACTCAACAGATTGCTAAGTGGCGCTAAGGAGTCGCCCACCTCCAAAGATTTTGGATCAGAATCAGCACTTTCCTCATCTGACCACTATTCTGCAAAAGAAGGTGGAAAGGTGGACAAGACTTCCCCTTGCATGCCTGCAATGCCAGCCCGTGTGCGACGCCGAGGTGATGACAGCAGGCACAGCTACCTTCAGGTGCTTGCGCTCTGCTAAGACAGGGACACATATCAGCTCATTCATCCTCCTGGCAACTGAGACAGGGAACCTACTTGCTCCCATGTCACAGGTGGGGAAACTGAAGCCCTGAGAAATGGAGTCCATTGCCCAAGATCCTGCAGCTGGGAGTGACAGAAGGCAGCTCTTCTGACTCCAGGGCCGTCATTGGCACGGCCTGGAAACTGGCTCACGCTGAAGCCATTCCCATCCATCCACACGTGGCTGCACACCGTGTATACGAACACATGCAGAGACACACGGGCACCGAAGCCCATCTTGCCCACGTGCTTCACCAAGTGGAGGCAGGCTTGGACACAGATATGCATCTCAGATTGACACCTCATGGATCTCATACTTGGTCATTTTTTTAGGGAAAGAGTCCAAGAGAGAAATGACTGAAAACGAGCCCTTCAAAATTAAAGTGGAAAGGAATCTGGCACCTTTAGTTTACTGTGAAAGTCGAAGGGAGCAGCAAACCCCCGCAGAAACCCAGTCTTAACTCGCAGGTGGGCTCCTGATGGGCCCCAGTTATCTACTGACACCAAAAAAACGGAAGCAGAAGCAATTCCCCAAGGACGGCATGGGGCCCTAATTGCTAGAGGCCAGAGGCACGCTCAGCTCTCAGTGGGGAGCCGTAGGAGAGATACAGGCACCAAGTCAAGGACCCTAGGCCAGCAAGCTGCAGGCAGCAGGAAGTGCCAAGGGAGAGAGGCATGTGACAGGCAAGTGAATGGCGCCTCAGGCCTCGGGCTCTGGGTAGCAGTGCCAACCCTGGGAACTGGGGCTGGCCCCCTCCCCAGATCCAAGTGCTCTCAGAACTTAAAGTCCTCTTTCAGCTGAAATTCTAAGGCTTGGGTTCTAATGGTGACATTTCAGGCCCAAGAATGGGGAGAGCGTGGTCTGTTTTGAACTCACCAATTAGAGTCAGCAAGGCTGCTCTAGGAGTCCCTTTTACCTGGTTCCTCCAAAGAGAAGCCTGGGGGAGTCTGGGCTCTTGCTGGGACAGAACCTGGGTCTCTCAAGGAGGGGCGAGCCTAAGGAACTGGCCTCTAAGTAGGTAACAGCCATTGAGCAGAGGGATGGCAGCAGCAAGCAGAAGAAAGCCGGGCCACTGACACTGCCTTGAGGGAGAGGGAGAGGGAAAGGGAGAGTGACAGGGAGCTTCCCTCACTCGGCAGACCCTGGGGAGGCCTCACTGAGTGGCCGGTGGGGACTCAGGGGGAGCTCTGTTCTGTGAAGATCACAGAGAAGAGGCGGCCCTGCAGCAGCCGCCCAGCAAGAGCCGTAGTGCAGGGCAGCCTTAGCTCCCCAGGTGCAGGCCTGGCTCCACTCCTTCCTGCCAGTGACCCTGGACAAGAACTTCATGGCTTGTCCCGTCTTCCTTGCTGACTTTTTTTGAGAGAACCATTGGCAGAAATCGGTGTGAAAGTGAGAGCAGAATATCCATAAAAGACCGAGGGGCTTTCTGTGAATCCGACTGGGAAAGGAAACCTCAGGAATTATCCACACCCACGGACTGATATGCAGACCCACAGGACACACACGCGTGAAGGCTGCAGGAGGCTGTGCTTTCACACCCTCTGCAGAGCAGGACGTGACCAACCTGTCTCCTGCAGGGCCCCTACCCCACACACGGCCTCTCCTCTGCGAGGCCCATCCCATCTCCCTGGGGGCCCTGCTTTCTCTCATACCTCCTCTCCTTGGAAGCCTTCCCCGATTACTGCTGTGTGGTTAAAAAACAGACCACCCTGCCCCCATTTCTGGGCCTGAAATTCCATCACTAGAATCAGAGCCATAGAATGTTAAAGCTGGAATGGACCTTCCGGCTCTTGTCCAACCCCCACCCCACAGAGGAATCCTGTCCGCAGACACCCTGACAGATGGCCGCTGGCGTCCTCTCCTGTTTCTCCAGGACTCGGGGGGCAGCCCGTTCCCTGCGGACCGGTCACTCCTTGAGTCTAGAAGGAATTCACCTTTCCCAGGGTCAGTCTCCCGCTGAAGAAACTGCTGCCTGGTGGGGTAACAGAGAAAGCCCGGACGGCCGGAACCAGGAGCTGCGTATTTGATGAGGGGCTGAAGACCAGCACCAAGGGGCCAGACAAGAGGCTGCAGAGGACGCCAGGGCCCAGAAGAGGACAGGGCCCTGGAGCCAGTGGAGCTACACCCTGGGGAGCTAAGACTGCTCCCCACTACGGGTCCGTCGCCTCTCCTCTCAGGAGTCAATCTCCAAGGAACAGGGACCTGGCCTCCGTGCTGCCTCTGAGTCCCCGATGGCAGCCAGGTGCCAGGGCTGCTGCCTAAGTGGGCCTGGGTCCCTGCCTGGAAGCAGAACATGTACACTCGCGCACACCCAGACTCACACGCTGACAGAGCCACCTGTCACACAGCCCAACCAGGGCCTCAAAAGAACCTGGAAGCACCTTGCTCCAGAAACCCAGCAGGAACTCCCCACAACCCAACTCTCCAATGGCAGGCGGCTCAGAAAACTACCTGGAGACAGCCGCCAGCGGAGGGGATAGCCCAAAGAGGGCCCACCTGACAGCTGGGCTCCCCCAATCCCACAGGCCAGTCCTAACACCCCAGCAAGGCGCAGGAGAATAGCGCGGCTGCAGCTGTCACATCTGCCCGGGAGGGAGGAGGCACGCTGGAGCAGCACCTGATCCCAGGATCCCTTCGCAGCCTGCCCGCCCAGGAGGCCGTTCAGCCGCGGGCAGCCCAGGGTGAAACATGAAGACGGAACAGTCCCCCGGGGATGCTGATGGCAGTCTCTGGGCACGGCAGCGAGGGGCAAGCTGGGTCACGGGGCGGGGGGTGCTTCTGCGAAGGCTCCTGTCCATGCTGGCATGAGAGGGGGGAGTCGTGTGGCTCCCGGCCGGCCCCTCCTCCCCCGCGCGCCCGCCCGCCGGCCGCAGGCCCAAGCTGCCCAGCTGGGTGCAAGACGCCATCTTGGGTCAAGGTGCAGCCACGGGGGGCCCCCTCAGGAGCCAGAGGGGAGGCCCCTGAGGACCGCAGGGCTCCCCACTCCTCACCCCGGGCGCCAGCGCCTCCTCAGCGGGCCTCACGGCAGACGGTGAGGTGGAGGCACGCGAGGGATGAAGAGACGGGGGAAACAGCCACGGGGGGAGGGACGGGAGGGGTGCCCCCGAGAAGGGAGGCTCCAGGAAAGCAGCCTGGCAGCCGAGAGCCGCGGGCCCCGGCGATGAGGGGCCGGGGGAGGCCAGGGGCGGG
>NW_007102502.1:0-311 GCF_000164805.1 Carlito syrichta | reverse complement strand
GGCCCCCCCCGCGGGACGCCCGCTACCTGGCGCTGCCTCCGCGCCGGGCCCCGCATCCAGCACTGGCCGCAGGGACAGCGGCCCCTCCTCTCGCCCGGCCGGTGTCAAGTGCCTCCCCCGCCGCCCGCGGAGCCCCCGCGGCCTTCGCCCTGCAGTTCTCCCGACCTCCGCCAGAGCCCACTGCACTCTGCCTGCCTCAGCACTGGGGCCGGGGACAGCAGCGACGGCCCGTCCGCGCCGCCGCCCCCCGCCAGGTGCCGCCGCGGGGGGCGGGCGCCGGGCTCCTCCTGGGCGGCCCGGAGGCTCCACAG
>NW_007102501.1:0-310 GCF_000164805.1 Carlito syrichta | reverse complement strand
CTGACTTAACTAACTAACTTAACTAGCTACCCAGCTGACTTAAATAGCTCACTTAACTAGCTAGCTACCTAGCTAGCCAGCTGACTGAACTAGCTGATTCAACTTGATAGCTAGCTAGCTCTCATATAGGGAGCTGACTTTACTATCTGACTTTACTAGCTAGGTAGGTGACATATCAAGCTGACTTAACTAGCTAGCTGCCTAGCTACCCAGCTGACTTAACTAGATGAAATAACTATCGAGCCAGATGGCTACATATCCATGTAAAAAGCTTTTTAACTAGATAGCAAGCTGGCTAGACAACTGATTT
>NW_007102500.1:0-513 GCF_000164805.1 Carlito syrichta | reverse complement strand
GAGACAAGGTCTTGCTATGTTGCCCAGACTGGTCTCAAACTCCTGGGCTCAAGTGATCCTCCTGCCTTGGCCTCCCAAAGTGCTGGGATTACAGGCATGGGCCGCTGTCCCCTGGCCTCTACTCTATTTTTAAATCCCTTTCTGACAGTGAGAATCGAGGCTTTTATGTCCTTTTTGTAAACCTCCTTCATTATACCCACATATATATATATATATTTTTTTTTTTTTTTTTTTTTTTTGAGTTGGAGTCTTACTCTATCGCCGAGATGGAGTGCCGTGGCCACTCCCGGCCACCGCAGCCTCGACCTGCTGGGCTCCGGCGATCCTTCCGTCTCAGCCTTCCAAGTAGCCAGAATTCCAGGCATGTGCTACCACGCCCGGCTGATTTTTATTTTTTAATTTATTGTACAGATGAGGTCTCGCTGCCCAGGCGGGTCTCGAACCCGCGGGCTCAGGCCATCCACTCACCTCAGCCTCCCAAAGCGCGGGATTACAGGCTGAGCCACCGAGCCC
>NW_007102499.1:0-312 GCF_000164805.1 Carlito syrichta | reverse complement strand
CCCGACCCGGGCAGCGCGGCGGCCACGCTGCCCGCGGGGCTTGGACGCCGGACTCACCCTCGCCGTCAGAACCTGCTGCCCTCCCTGCGGTGCTGGTGCTGGAAGCTGGGGGACAGCCCCTGCAGCCACTCCGGCTCGCCGAGGTCGTCCTCCTCGTGCTGGCAGCGGTGGGTCCAGCCTCCCCAGGCCGGCTCGATGGCCGCCATCGCCGCGAACGCCAGGGCCAGCGCGCAGCGGCAGCAGGGCGGCAGCGAGGGCCGGCTGAGCGCGCGGGCGAAGGACTGGGGCTTGGGCAGGCGCGGGAGGCCGGGC
>NW_007102498.1:0-366 GCF_000164805.1 Carlito syrichta | reverse complement strand
CCAGTTGCCGGGCGCTGAATCTGTTTCCAGAACGCGGCGTGTCCACAGCCGCTAATGGCCCGCTCTGGCGGCAACTGCCGAGGCGGTCTCAGTGCCAAGGAGAAAGCCTTGGCTGCGCCTCCGTGGCTTTTGTGGCTGGTCCTGGCAGAGCTGCACAGAGTTGTGGCGGCACTGCCTGAAGCTATGAGACGAGGTTCTAATCCTGATGGCTTCCCATGGGAATCGGTGATATGTGCAGCTGTTGTTGCTGTGCTCGTTTTTGTGTGGAGAGGTTTTAGTTCGGTGAGATGTCAGCTCTACGTGGCCAGAGAGAAAGACCTTGCTGCAAAGCTTTCTGGACTGTTTGAAGAAAAATGTAAAATCCTT
>NW_007102497.1:0-320 GCF_000164805.1 Carlito syrichta | reverse complement strand
CGGGGCGGGCGCGGGCGGCGTAGACGGCGCCCGGAGCCTCGGAGCTCCGCGGCGGCAGGCAAGTGGCGCGCTCGGGGGCCGGATCCCCAGGGATCGGGCCCTCCCGGGCGCTCTCGGGGCGCCGCGTCCCCTCGCTTCCGCAGGGCGGGGCGGAGAAGGCGGGTCTGCGCCGAAGAAACCGTGCGTTTTACTCCACCTGGGACAAACCGAGCACGCCTCCTCCGGGGAGGCCGCCGGGCGTGCGGGCGGCTCCCAGCCGCGCGCCGCGGCTCGCCGGGGGGCGACAAGCCCTCCGGCTTCGCAAGCCTCGCCCTCTCTTC
>NW_007102496.1:0-352 GCF_000164805.1 Carlito syrichta | reverse complement strand
GGAATGGAATGGAGAGGAATGGACTAAAATGGAGAGGAATAAAATGGATTAGAATGGAATGGAATGGAATGAAGAGGATAGAATAGAATTTAATGGAATGGAATAGAATTTAATCGAATGGAATTGAGAGGAATGAAATGGAATGGAATGGAAAGGAATAGTATGGAGAGGAATGGAATTGACTGGATTGGAATGGGAAGGAATGGAATGCATTAGATTGGAATGTAATGAAATGGAATGTAGACTAAAGGAATGGAATTGAGAGAAATGAAATCGAATGGAAAGGAATGAAATGGAATTGAGAGGAATGAAAAGGAAAGGCATGCAGAGAAATGGAAACAGGAGAAATGGA
>NW_007102495.1:0-300 GCF_000164805.1 Carlito syrichta | reverse complement strand
TGATTATTATTATTTTTTTACTTAGACTGCTAACATTTTCTCTATACCTGCAGTAAGATTGTTTTTTTAAATATAATTTTTGCATTTACTGGAATAACACTTTTCATTTTCTTCAAAACTTTTCCTTTGCATTCACAATTTGGCCAATATGTGGCACAAAGGCCTAGCTTTTGACTTATCTCAGCTATTCATACACCTTCCTCACTAAATATTTCTAGCTTTTGTTTGAAAGCAAAAGATATGGGACTCTCCATTTTACTTGAACAGCTAGAGGGCATTGTAGTGTTATTAATAGCCTCA
>NW_007102494.1:0-395 GCF_000164805.1 Carlito syrichta | reverse complement strand
GCAGCGCCACCCCCAGCCCCGCTCCTGGGAAGGCTTTCTCCCACGCACCACCCGGCCCCCCAACCCCAAAGTCTCCCCACAAGCAGAGCCTGCCCATTTCGCCTCCTGCGGGCCCCTCACGAGTGCTCAGCTCCCCTTTCTCCTCTGGGGTTTCTCCCACCTGCTCACAGGGCCTGCCCAGCCCTCTCCTGCGCTGCCCATCGCAGCGACTGCTGGATCGCGTGGTCCGGCGCTACGCGGAGGTGGCCGACGCCGGCAGCATCTTCATGGACCACTTCACCGACCGCGACAAGCTACGCCTTCTCTACACGCTGGCTGTCAATGCGCACCCCATCCTCCTGCAGGTACCCAGTGACCCCAGAAGCCCTCCAGGTTGAGGGTCAGCCTCGGACTCC
>NW_007102493.1:0-302 GCF_000164805.1 Carlito syrichta | reverse complement strand
GGAGCAGCCACTGCACTCCAGTCTGGGCGACCAAGTGAGACTTCAACTCAAAAAAAAAAATCTGTGATCAAGCCGGGCTCAGTGGCTCAGCCTGTAATCTCAGCACTTTGGGAGGCCGGGGTGGGTGGATTGCCTGAGCCCGCGGATTCGAGACCCGCCTGGGCAACTTAGCAAGACCTCATCTCTACAATAAATCAAAAATTAGCCGGACGTGGTAGCGTGCTCCTGTAGTTTCAGCTACATGGAAGGCTGAGGCGGAAGAATCGCTGGAGCCCAGCAGGTCGAGGCTGCGGTGGCTGGGA
>NW_007102492.1:0-354 GCF_000164805.1 Carlito syrichta | reverse complement strand
TAAAGCTATCAAATGTACATCATTTTGGAATGCTACTTTAGTTTTTCTTGTATGTTTGGAGTTTAATTCTTACACTGCTAATTATGACCCCTAGAAACTAACTGCATTTAGACACAGATTCTTTTCTGTTTTATTAATAATTAACAAGGACTAAATGGTATTAGGATTTAGGTTTAAGTCTAAGCACATTCGCAAATTGTTTCAAGCTCTTCATGTTTTCTTCTAGAGAAATGTCAACTCTGTGATCTGTATGTCTTGTTCAGTGCTCATTTCATTTATAGCCTAATTTATCCCCCCCAAATAAAATACATTCTCTTAGATTAAGTTGCTATGGTAACATTTTAATGATTACTT
>NW_007102491.1:0-500 GCF_000164805.1 Carlito syrichta | reverse complement strand
TCAGTTTTGTCATTTCCTCTTGATAATTATGGTAATTTTATATACTTTTATTATAAAATAACCTCATCTTCAACAATGTCTCTTGCTCTAAAATATAATATGCTTATTAATACCATGTCATCTCATGTTTTCTTTTGATTAGTGTTTTTCTGGTGTGTATCTTGTTTTCCTTTTTCCTTTTTCCTTTTTTTTTTTGAGTTAGAGTCTCACTCTGTCACCCAGACGGGAGTGCAGTGGCTACTCCCGGCCACCGCAGCCTCGACCTGCTGGGGCTCCGGCGAACTTCCGCCTCAGCCTTTCAAGTAGCTGGAAAGAAAGGTGCGCTACCACGCCCGGCTAATTTTTGATTTATTGTAAAAGATGAGGTCTCGCCAAGTTGCCCAGATGGGTCTCAAAACCCGCGGGCTCAGGCAATCTACTCACCTCAGCCTCCCAAAAGGCGCGGGATTACAGGCTGAGCCACCGAGCCCGGCTTCCTTTTTACTTTTAAACATCTCTAT
>NW_007102490.1:0-392 GCF_000164805.1 Carlito syrichta | reverse complement strand
TTAGGGGTTCAGATCCGACCCGACCTGGAAGGGAGAGCGCGCTTTGAAATGAGAGCCGAGAGCGCAGGAGCCTCCCCCATCACGTCTCCTCCTCCCCCTCTCCCGCCCTGGGGGACTTTCCAACGCTGGGTGGGTACCCACCCCCACCCTAGTCGGGGCGCTGGCGATGCATGTGCGTGTATTCCAGGGGCCGCTGACACGCCAGGGTGGAGGTTAAGACTGGAGAGGTCAGACGCGGCCTCCCAAAGTCCAAGGGGGTGTCTATCGGGACCAATCCAAGACGCTGAACGCAAGCAAATAAATAAATAAACGTTACTTTCCGAGCACAGCAAGCGGAGCCGGCCGCTGCCTCTAGTCGGAGACCTCGGCGGCGGCGGCGGCGGTTGCGGCAG
>NW_007102489.1:0-769 GCF_000164805.1 Carlito syrichta | reverse complement strand
TACGAGCTGACTTAACTAGCTATCCAAATATTTGGATACACTGCTACCCATCTGGCTTAACTAGCCAGCTACCTGGCTGAGTTGCTGGCTGTGGATAGTCAGCTGGCTTAATTAGGCAGCCTGCTGGCTGGACAGTCAAATAGAGAGCTGACTTAACTAGCCAGCCACAGTGTTGGTCACCGGATAGCTTGCCGGATTAACTAGCTAGACACCACCCTGACAATCCTACTAACCAGCTGGCTTAACTTGCCAGCCACCTAGCTAGCCAGTCTGCTAACTAGCTGACTTAACTAGCAGACTTAACTAGATAGTCATCCAGCTAGCCAGCTGGCTTAATTAGCTAGCCACCTAGCTAGCTAGTTGTCTAGCCAGCTCACTTATCTCACTGACTTAACTAGGATATCCAGCCAGCTAACCAGCTGACTTAATTAATTAGCTACCTAACGAGTCAGTTGGCTAGCCAGGTGACTTAACTAGCTGACTTAACCAGGTAGCCAGGTGACTAGTCAGCTGACTAAAGTAGCAAGCTACCTAGTTAGCCAGTTGGCTAGGCACTTGATGAATTAGCTAACCTAACCATCTAGCCAGCTGGTTAACCAGCTGTCTCAACTAGCTGACATAACAATTTGGCCAGCTGGCTAGTGAGCTGACATAAATAGCTGACAACACTAGCTAGACTGGTGGCTAGCCAGCTGACTTAATGAGCTAGCTATGTAGCTAGCCAGCTGGGAAGCCAGATGAATTAACTAGCTGACTTAAATAGCTAGCC